>NC_040029.1:13095773-13099423 GCF_000972845.2 Larimichthys crocea | reverse complement strand
TTGCAACAGTGTGTGAAGTGGAATTAAAATAAACAACAACATGCCTTTATTATTTCTCCTTAGCTTTCTGCAAAGCAAAGTTAAACCATATCTTTGCGTGTCCTCACGTTTAACAGCTTCCAGTCACTTTTTGTCCGTCTTTGTCAGTCTCCTTGTCTGTCTCCCTGTCCCTTGTATGACCGCAATATATGCTGGGGGACAACGGGAGCGGACGTTGGCCATGACCACGGGCCTTAAATATCCACATGACATGAGAGTCAGCTCTAATGAAACACCAGACAGATGTCTTCATAAACTCTCTCCCATCGCAGTAGCACACAGTCTTCCTCACCCGAGATGGGGGTGACTTTGAGCCATCATGGATGTCCCTGGTGTGTGTGTGTGTGTGTGTTAGCCCAATGGTGATCAGAGTGACAGCTATTTGTCTGTGCTCCCCCTATGCTGTGGAGTTCGAGGGGTGACAGATCCTTAATATCCACGTTCATTAGAGAGCTCACTGGGAGCAAGTGTTAAACTGTATACGGTCAAGGAGACGAAGCTGAGTGGCTGCTTCATCACACAGACATGTTGTGAATACACACACACACACACACACACACACACACACAGATGTGTGTTCACGACTCACTTCATAGAAGAAAGGATGTCCGGCCATGTCAAAGATGTTCACTTTAATCTCTCGGTCTCGGACCTGCACTCTGATAACACACACACACACACACACACACACACAGTAAGAACATGTAGCACAGTGTGTGTGTGTGTGTGTGTCACAGTGTGTGTCACAGTGTGTGATCTTACTTGGTGACGCCGTAGTCGATGCCGATAGTTGCCAGGTACTTTGGTACAAACCTCTTCTCACAGTAACGTTTGATGATGCAGCTCTGAAACACACACACACACACACACACACACACACACACACACACACACACTTCAGGTCAAAATACAGCTCAGTGTATGAAACAACTCAGAATGACTGAACATATTTATGAACATGAGTATATGAACGTGAATGTATCGTTGACAGACACGTGTATCGTTGACAGACACGTGTATCGTTGACAGACACGTATCGTTGACAGACACGTATCGTTGACAGACACGTATCGTTGACAGATACGTGTATCGTTGACAGACACGTGTATCGTTGACAGACACGTGTATCGTTGACAGACACGTGTATCGTTGACAGACACGTGTATCGTTGACAGACACGTGTATCGTTGACAGACACGTGTATCGTTGACAGACACGTGTATCGTTGACAGACACGTGTATCGTTGACAGACATGTATCGTTGACAGACACGTGTATCGTTGACAGATACGTGTATCATTGACAGACATGTATCGTTGACAGATACGTGTATCGCTGACAGATACGTGTATCGTTGACAGATACGTGTATCGTTGACAGACACATGTATCGTTGACAGACATGTATCGTTGACAGACATGTATCGTTGACAGATACGTGTATCACTGACAGATACGTGTATCGCTGACAGACATGTATCGTTGACAGACATGTATCGTTGACAGACACGTGTATCGTTGACAGACACATGTATCGTTGACAGATACATGTATTGTTGACAGACACATGTATTGTTGACAGACACGTGTATTGTTGACAGACACGTGTATCGTTGACAGACACATGTATCGTTGACAGACACATGTATCGTTGACAGATACACGTGTATCGTTGACAGATACATGTATCGTTGACAGACACATGTATCGTTGACAGATACGTGTATTGTTGACAGATACGTGTATTGTTGACAGACACGTGTATCGTTGACAGACACATGTATCGTTGACAGACACATGTATTGTTGACAGACACATGTATTGTTGACAGACTGTAGTAAACGTGTTGATGGTCTCACCTTTCCCACCTCGGCGTTCCCGAGGCTGATTACCTTCACGCGCAGTGACTTCTTGTTGTCTCTTCGCTTCGGCGCGTTCGTTTCCATCTTGTTTTCTTATGCGGCGAACGTGCTGAGCGAACACGCTGAGCGAACACTGCGCGGCGAACACTGCTGAGCGAACACTGCTGAGCGAACACTGCTGACAGCCGCTGTTTGTTTGTTATGAGAACGCGGCTAACGCGGCTAACGCGGCTAACGCGGCGGGCTAACGCGGCTAACGCGGCGGGCTAACAGTTAGCACGGCTCTGGCACGGCTCTGGCACGGCTCTGGCACGGCTCTGGCACGGTCTTCGTGACGTCTTAATGAACCACACGCGTCGCCCTGCGTTAGCATCAGAGCTAATGTTTGTGCTGAGCTGCCGTCGTGACGCAGCCCGTTAGCACACAATGCTAACCAGCTAGCCTCTTCAAAGTTCCGCTCGCCCTTTCAAAATAAAAGTCCTTCCTCTTCTTCGTTACTGGCGGACTTGTTTACAGTTTATGACGCAGCACTCCTTTAAAATAACTTTATGACTTATACTAACAATTATCAAGAAGATTATTATTATTAATTATTATCATACATCTAGAAGAAACATTGTTAAACATTAAGTGCTTGTTAAATGTTTTAATTTAACGTTATTTTAGTTCATGACTATGAAATCGTTAAGAATATTATTTAACATGCACTGCTGGTTTGCAGTTTAAATATCTGTTTGTGTTCCAGATTCATAATTTCTAAACAAACAAACAAACATGATGAAAAGATGGCAGAACTCACCGCTTCATTTGGACTCATTACATTTTATTATCAGACATGACGTCATCACAAAGCAACAAATTCTCAGGAAAATATTCAAACAACAAATGAACAGAGTGACATCACAACCAACCAACCGACCGACCAACCAACCAATCAACTGACCAACCAACCAACTGACCGACCGACCAACTGACCAACCGACCGACCGACCAACCAACTGATCAACCAACCAATCAACTGACCAACCAACCAACCAACCAACCAACCGACCGACCAACCAACCAACTGACCAACCAATCAACTGTCCAACCAACCAACCAACCAACCAACCATCCAACCGACCAACCAACCAACCAACCAACCAATCAACTGACCAACCAATAAATCAACAGCAATACTTCAAAAAGGAAACTTAAAGCTGCAATCAAATGTTAAAGCTGCAAAGACACCTGAGTGTACGGCGGCCCAGAAGGTCCAATCATAAGAAATAAACTAACTAATAAGACAGAAATATATAAAATGTGTAATTCAACCATTTAATTCAAGTTCTTGGAAATATTAATTCATGTGATAAGTTTTACTGAAACTTTTAAATGTTTCATTTAATATATTTTTATTATTTCATATCATATTTCTGATCTGGATTTTAATTATTTATTTATTTATTTATTTTAATGAGTTAATCATTTGTACAAAAGTTATTTCTAAAACCTGACACGGCCTCAGGTAGCTGATACCTGTGTGACATCATGAGGTTCATGGAGTCATGTGACTGTGTGAATGGAAAAACACGTGATATATTTAACTAATAACAACATCTCAAAGCACAAAGTGGAGGCGGACGGCGGAGCAGGCTTCAGGTGTCGCACGGCGTTAGCGAGCAGGAAGTGGCTTCATCTGCAGCGAGTCGTAGGTGTCTTTGGTGGCCGAGCTCAGATCCTGAACACAAAATGAGATTTATTTCATGAT
>NC_040029.1:13084812-13095763 GCF_000972845.2 Larimichthys crocea | reverse complement strand
TGTATTTATTTCAGATCTGTTAGCCGTCCACTCACCTGGTACACCTTCTCGGGCTTCCTCTGACGCTGCAGACGTGGAAAATGTTAAACATTAAAATATGAAAACAGATTCAAACTTTCTGAAATGAATAAAGTGCAAAGAAAGAATCAAAAGAAATCAGATTTAAAGAGAACAACAACAGCTCAGACCTCTCGCTTGACAGGAAGCTCCTTATATTCTCCGTCTGGGCGTGGGTTCAAGCCCTGATGAAGAAAATCTCTTTATTTACTCTGCAGCTGAAAATTATTACACGCACACGTGTTCACAAGTTTTACACAAGTCCAAGTCAAGTCTCAAGTCTCTGGTCAGAGTCCAAGTCAAGTCTCAAGTCTCTGGTCAGAGTCCAAGTCAAGTCTCAAGTCACAGTTCAGTGAGACTGAAGTGCAACTCGAGTCTGAGTCGTGAGTCCGAGTCCCCAGCTCTTATTCTATATTATATTATATAAATCTTACCGTATACGTGGCGTTGTCGTCCATCACTCTGCGGTTCTACAGAACAGAACAGACCAGACTCAGTCAGGGTTCTAGTGTTTTAGGTTCTGTCAGAGAACTTTAGGAAATGAAATCAGATTCACTCACTCGTCCTCTCTCTGGATCTCCTCTCAACAGCGGGGCGTAACCTGCCGAGTCCTGACCCTGAAGATCCTGAACAACACAAAGCAGAGGACTTAGCTCGAGGCTAACTTAGCCTGGTGCTAACTTAGCTCTGAGCTAACTTAGCCCGGTGCTAACTTAGCTCTAGGTTAACTTAGCTCTAGGCTAACTTAGCCTGGTGTTAACTTAGCCTGGTGCTAACTTAGCTCTGAGCTAAGTTAGCCTGGTGTTAACTTAGCCTGGTGTTAACTTAGCCCGGTGCTAACTTAGCTCTGAGCTAACTTAGCTCTAGGCTAACTTAGCTCTAGGCTAACTTAGCCTGGTGTTAACTTAGCCTGGTGTTAACTTAGCCTGGTGCTAACTTAGCTCTGAGCTAACTTAGCCTGGTGTTAACTTAGCCCGGTGCTAACTTAGCCCGGTGCTAACTTAGCCCGGTGCTAACTTAGCCCGGTGCTAACTTAGCCTGGTGTTAACTTAGCTCTGAGCTAACTTAGCCTGGTGTTAACTTAGCCCGGTGCTAACTTAGCTCTGAGCTAACTTAGCCTGGTGCTAACTTTGTGGGGTTTTATTATCGCCTCGTTAAAACATGCAGGAGTGACTTTCTAAATTAAAAATGATTTTATCTTTAAATTACATCATAAAATCTAATGATTGAACAATGTGCTAATATCAGTTAGCTTAGCATCAGTTAGCTTAGCATCCTTATGAACTGTCTTAGCATCTTCAGGCTCGCTTGTGATGCTGCAGTCACTTCCTGTTTACGTAGCCATTGCTCTCGATTGGTCGGTGCAGCAGAGGTTTCCTAGCAACAGACTCACGCTGTAGATGCCCTCGTCCATCGTCTTCACTCTGGTCCTGAAGAACTGCAAACATCAGAGCATCCGGTTAGAAGGCAGAGAGAGCAGAAGCAGACGGTCAGCATCGGACGGCGGCCTCACCTTCTCCTTGATGAACATGCCGGTGATGACGAGTCCGTACAGGCCGAGGAAGCCGTCCAGGATGTAGCACAGCTGGGGGTCGTAAAAGGCCAGCGCCTCTGCGGGGGTCAAAGGTCACGCGTTAGTTTTCAGAGTGACACCATCTGAACACGTGTTGAGGTTGAGCGGACCTCCCTCACACGTCCACACCCCGCAGCATCAGCTTCCCCGTTTCTGTGTTGCCACGGCGACACAGATAAAGAGCAGATCTCACACACACACACACACATGACCACACACACACACGGTGGTTTCACGGTCACGTCAGCAGCAGCTCGAGAGAACATCTGATAAAAATAACGTCTGATAAAAGATCGAGCATGAGGACAGGAAGCTACAGCAGAGTGTGTGTGTGTGTGTGTGTGAGTGTGCGTGTGTGTAGTCAAGTGTTTGTGTGCGTGTGTGTGTGTGTGTGTGAGTGTGTGTCTGTGTGTGTGTGTGTGTGTCTGTGTGTGTGTGTGTGTGTGTGTGTGATCTAATCAACAAGAGTTTCGTGTTCACATGCACACACAGCTCTGTACACAGCTTTAAAATACTTCTGAAGTACAGTCTGACCTCATTTCATGTACACCAGCAGCTGTCACAGTAATACTGTAATACTTGTACACTTAGTAGTACTATGAGCAGAAACTGTAGTACAGCTAATTATAATTAATAAGAAACTCTCTCAACAGTACAGAAAACTGCAGTTCTTCTACAGCGGCCTAAAGTAACGTAGTACTTTTACTCTTATATACATGTACTATTGTGACATTCATATTCATAAACACAGTATACTGTAAATACTGTAAATATTTTAAATACCGTCTGCACAAAATACTCAAAAAAGACCAGAACTACCTCTAGTAGCTGTAGTAGTAATGGTAATAGTTGTAGTAGTTGTTGTAGTAGCAGTAGTAGTAGCAGTAATAGTAGTACTAGTAGTTGTAGTAGCAGTTGATGTTGTAGCAGTAGTAGTAGTAGTAGCAGCAGTAGTAGTAGTAGTAGTAGTAGTAGTAGTACTCATCCACAAGTCACCAGTTACTGTGAATTTAAGGTGAGGTCACGCGATACGCAGACGACACGGTGCTGTTTTTGAAGGATCGTTGTTTGGTGCCTCCTCTGAAATACTCAGTCAAATACAGCGAGTACACAGTGCAGTACTGCAGTAGAGGACCAGACTTTGTTTCCACTGACACGGATCTGAAGCTAGACTGACGGTTCAGCTGTTTCACTGCAGCGTTAACGGAAAGCTCGATCACGTGATTGCAGAATGCTTCGACAGGCAGAGCTCGTTTCCATTCACAAACCTCCATGAAGTCTCCGACACATCAGTTCAGTGACGATGTTCCAAACGTTCACGTTTATTAACGTGCGCTCAGCAGGAGCGACAGATTTACTGAGAGAAGCCTGCAGACATCCCTCAGGGCTGAACGCTGTTCGTCACTAAATAACCAGATATCATTAGTCATATCAGGTCATTAGTGGATGTCTTTATCTATTTTGTACTCATAATTATGTTGTATCTAATGTAAATGTTCCACACATACTGGAAGTGAGGAGCTGATTTCACCTCTTACTGTAACCTCCAGACAAACAGACGGATGGAAAAACTAGTTTGTCGTGGGAGAGTTTCACATTCAGTTTAGATTCATTGAAGAAATGAAGCGCAGATGATAAATGATGAGAGGAATTATTGATCTGTCTTTAGGAATGACTCAGCCTTCAGGCTTCATACGTGACCTGTTGATTTATTAAAACACTCGTTAGCTGTCAGAGGCTCAACAGAGAAATAAGTGACTATGCTCAGCTGACTGATCATCAGTTATCTCAGCATGATCAGATTTGACTCATTTAGTCAAATGTCATCTGAGACCTTGCAGACTGAGGTGTACCTCCTGTAATAATCTCTCGAGCTCATCTGTGAGCTGCTTTAATTATCTTCATGCACTGCCATAAGTCACGTGAGTTTCCCCTCAGATTAACGAGGCCTGATCTGTAATCACCAAATCTGTCAGATATGGCCTCGTTTCACGTTTAGCCGTCTCATGTTTTCAAACTGTTTCGACACGATTCGTCGGTTGCTCGAGTTCCTGAACACCTGAGAGAATCCAGGACAGCTCACCGCTCTCTGCACAGACGCTGCATCGCTCATTCTTTTCCTGCCAGCGAGCACCACGTCTGTTTTCTTCTTCTCAGAGAGAAACACAGCGAACCAGACGACATTTGACGTTTCACTAAAAACTACATTCATGTCAGTGCATCACTCTTTTCTGGTGCTTGGTCACTGAGGTCTGTTTCTGTGACAGAAGCTTCTGTCACTTCATCAGCTCGCCGAGCTGAACTTCACTTCAGAGACGTTCCAGCTTCAGAAACCACAGAGCTGCTTCCTGAAGTGAGGCGAGGGCTCACTGTTTGTGGTCGCTTCATTTTCTTCAGTACAAGACAAAACAGAGCTGCAACACCACGACTATTAGAGTCTGTGTTCTTATTCGACTTTCACAGCCAGAAACATTCAACCAACAACGCTGTGAAATACGTGTGTGTGTCTGAAAACTAGAATCATAAAGTTTACATGCGTGTTCAGAGGAACACGGACCTCCCCTCACGTCATTAACCTGCAAACCACACGAACACGTACACTCATTAATATTTATATCTGAGTCGTTAACATTAACAGAGGAGCGTTGGCCATTTAACGAGCCAGTTATAATTAATTAATTCATTAATTAATTTCCTTCATGAGCCTCCATGTTACAGACTGCTGTGTGAATCTGCAGCATTTTTAATAATTAATGTGAAGTAAAGTGAGTGTTGCAACATTAAAGATAAACTCAACTGTTGTTTTGGTTCTTTTCACTTCTGTGAAATAAAAAAACATGAAGAATGAAAAAAACATAAAAAATTAAACACTTTACACTGTCACTTTACTTTGTCACTTTACTTTGTCACTTTACTTTGTCACTTTACTTTGTCACTTTACTTTGTCACTTTACTTCGTCACTTTACTTTGTCACTTTACTTTGTCACTTTACTTTGTCACTTTACTTTGTCACTTTACTTTGTCACTTTACTTTGTCACTTTACTTTGTCACTTTACTTTGTCACTTTACTTTGTCACTTTACTTTGTCACTTTACTTTGTCACTTTACTTTGTCACTTTACTTTGTCACTTTACTTTGTCACTTTACTTTGTCACTTTACTTTGTCACTTTACTTTGTCACTTTACTTTGTCACTTTACTTTGTCACTTTACTTTGTCACTTTACTTTGTCACTTTACTTTGTCACTTTACTTTGTCACTTTACTTTGTCACTTTACTTTGTCACTTTACTTTGTCACTTTACTTTGTCACTTTACTTTGTCACTTTACTTTGTCACTTTACTTTGTCACTTTACTTTGTCACTTTACTTTGTCACTTTACTTTGTCACTTTACTTTGTCACTTTACTTTGTCACTTTACTTTGTCACTTTACTTTGTCACTTTACTTTGTCACTTTATTTTATCACTTTACTTTGTCACTTTACTTCGTCACTTTACTTTGTCACTTTACTTTGTCACTTTACTTTGTCACTTTACTTTGTCACTTTACTTTGTCACTTTACTTTGTCACTTTACTTTGTCACTTTACTTTGTCACTTTACTTTGTCACTTTACTTTGTCACTTTACTTTGTCACTTTACTTTGTCACTTTACTTTGTCACTTTACTTTGTCACTTTACTTTGTCACTTTACTTTGTCACTTTACTTTGTCACTTTACTTTGTCACTTTACTTTGTCACTTTACTTTGTCACTTTACTTTGTCACTTTACTTTGTCACTTTACTTTGTCACTTTACTTTGTCACTTTACTTTGTCACTTTACTTTGTCACTTTACTTTGTCACTTTACTTTGTCACTTTACTTTGTCACTTTACTTTGTCACTTTACTTTGTCACTTTACTTTGTCACTTTACTTTGTCACTTTACTTTGTCACTTTACTTTGTCACTTTACTTTGTCACTTTACTTTGTCACTTTACTTTGTCACTTTACTTTGTCACTTTACTTTGTCACTTTACTTTGTCACTTTACTTTGTCACTTTACTTTGTCACTTTACTTTGTCACTTTACTTTGTCACTTTACTTTGTCACTTTACTTTGTCACTTTACTTTGTCACTTTACTTTGTCACTTTACTTTGTCACTTTACTTTGTCACTTTACTTTGTCACTTTACTTTGTCACTTTACTTTGTCACTTTACTTTGTCACTTTACTTTGTCACTTTACTTTGTCACTTTACTTTGTCACTTTACTTTGTCACTTTACTTTGTCACTTTACTTTGTCACTTTACTTTGTCACTTTACTTTGTCACTTTACTTTGTCACTTTACTTTGTCACTTTACTTTGTCACTTTACTTTGTCACTTTACTTTACTTTGTCACTTTACTTTACTTTGTCACTTTACTTCATCACTTTACTTTACTTTACTTTACTTCACTTTGTCACAGTTTGAAACTGTCCGAGCGCTGTGATGGACAGTCTCTAAAATGAAGGCGATGGCATGTTGCAGTCGTCATGAACTCTCCATGGTCACTCTCTAAACAAGCCTCTGATTTACTTTGTGGATATTTTCACCTTTAAACTGGTCTAAACTGGTTTAAACTGGTCTAAATTGGTCTTTAAGCTGGTCTAAACTGGGGCGGTGTTTAGCTCAGCTGGTACAGTATGCGCCCCGTGTACGGAGGCTCAGTCCTGTCACTCTTCAGCTGTCTCTGTACAATAAAGCTCAAAAAGGCCAAAAAAACAAACAAACAGTGGTCCATCACACGGAGACTCTCGAAGGAAATGAATTAAACTGGTTCAAACTGGTGTAAACTGGTGTTTAAATGGGACAAAGCTGCATCAGTGACCGCTCATCATGTGAGCGGTCACTGATGCAAACACAAACCAAACACAAACCTTTGATTGATTTCTGTTGATCAGCTGGTTTACAGTGAAAACTAAAGTTTGATCAACAACAAAAATATTCGGATTCATATTTATGAAGCAGTTCACGTATGAGATGTCCAACCTGACGACGTGTTGAGGTGACAGCACAGTTTGTTCTAAAAACCATATTTATGTTTCCTGACGTCCAAGTAATTAATGAATGAATTAATTACTTGACGCTAAGATTAGCAGCTAGCTTTGAAGCACAACTCCAGGTTCAAAGAACAAACAGCAGCGACATGAAGGACGTGGAGCCTCGCTTGTCACTTCAGGATTTTCACACGTTCTCACAGGAAGTTACACGCAGATAATGGCGGGTTAACAAAAACCATCAGAACTTATTTATATAGTAATAGTATTAAATATATAAATATTATAAAGTTGACGTAGGTGCACATTTTGGAAATCAAACAGACGTTCTGTCCGTGTCTTTAGAAAGAAGTTTGAACTCTGAGTCCGTGACATGTTGACCTGAACCCTTCGAGCCTTCGTGATCTGGACTCTTACCTGCCGGGGCAAACATGGAGGCGAGGACCAGCAGGCCACACGTCCACACCTGGAGCTCCATCCCAGACCGCTCTGCCCAAAAACACGATTTCTGCACCAGAGACGAACCGAAGGACGACTGAGACAAGCGAGCGTCTTCCTCTGTCGTCTTTAAGTAGAACAGGAAGTGGTGAGGAGCTGCTGTGGCAGGTGACACACATGATCTGAACGAGTGTGTCTCCCACACACACACACACACACACACATACACACACACACACACACACACACACACACACATACACTTTAACGTGTTTTAATATTTCATCGATCCAACTCTTTTTGTTGCGTATGAACATAAAGTGTTGAAGTCTCTCAGCCTGTCAGCGTCCACACAGAGGAAGAAGAAGAGGCTTGATGGACTTCAGTCCACACAGAGGAAGAAGAAGATGCTTGATGGACTTCAGTCCACACAGAGGAAGAAGAAGAGGCTTGATGGACTTCAGTCCACACAGAGGAAGAAGAAGAGGCTTGATGGACTTCAGTTATCTCTCCTCTTGTTCTCAGCACTGCTTTACTTTGTTACTGTCACCATCTCCACACTCATCACAGAAATCTCTTAGTTCCCCGCTCACTCAAACTGGCTGCTGTCACCCCCATCCTCAAAAAACCTGGACTCAACCCTGACATCATGTCGAACTTCCGGCCCATCTCCAATCTACTACTGAGCGTACTGTCGCCACTCAACTCAAAGCCCACCTCTGCTCAAACGACCTGCTCGAACCATTTCAATCCGGTTTCCATTCTCAACACAGCACTGAAACAGCCCTCCTCAAAGTCACCAATGACATCCTCGTCTCCGCAGACTCCGGCCACCTCACCATCCTCATCCTCCTGGACCTCACTGCAGCTTTCGACACCATAAACCACACCATTCTCCTCTCCCGCCTCGAGCCCTCCCTCGTATCACTGGCACTGCACTCTCCTGGCTCAAATCATACCTCACAGACCGACAACAATTCATCCACATCAACAACTACACCTCCTCCACTGTTCCTCCTCCCCAAGGCGTCCCCCAGGGTTCGGTGCTTGGTCCTCTCCTCTTCATACTCTACCTACTCCCTCTTGGCAACATCATTCGCCACCATGGTCTCCATTTCCACTGTTATGCCGATGACGTCCAGCTTTATATCTCCACCAACTCCATCACCCCCCGCCACTCACTCCACTCTCTCCAACTGCCTCACATCAAATCCTGGATGCAGACCAACTTCCTCAAACTAAACTGTGACAAATCAGACCTGATCATCATCGGCCCCAAATCCCTCACCAAAACCACAGACTGCTTCCGCCTCAACATCGACAACTCCACCCTGTCTCCATCCCCCCACAGTCGCAACCTCGGAGTCATCTTTGACAATAACCTCTCCTTTGAACACCACATCAACCAAATCACCAGAACTGCCTTCTTCCATCTCAAGAACATAAGAACTGCCTTCTTCCATCTCAAGAACATAGCCCGACTTCACCCATCAGTCTCCTTCCCCGCTGCTGAAACCCTCATTCACGCCTCCATCACTTCCAGAATTGACTATGGCAACAGCATCCTCTATGGCACACCATCCAAAACTTTGAATAAACTACAGTACATCCAAAACTCTGCTGCTCGTCTGCTCACCCACACCCGTGATCACATCACTCCAGTCCTCCAGAAACTCCACTGGCTCCCAGTTCCACAGTGTATTCAGTTCAAAATCCTCCTCCTCACACACAAAGCCTCCATAACCAGACCCCTTCCTACCTCACTGACTTGCTCCATCGCCACAATCCATCCTGCAGCCTCCGTTCATCTGATGCAAACCTCCTGACTCCTCCACCCAGGACCAGGCACCGAACCTGGGGCGACAGAGCCTTCTCTGCAGCTGCCCCCTCCCTCTGGAACTCTCTCCCCAAACACATCTGTGACTGTACTGACATGCCCACCTTCAAATCTCTGACACACACACACCTTTTTAAAATAGCTTTTAATGTTTAATGTCTAATGTGTTTTTAGTGCACTATCTTATATTGTTTTGATGATTTGATGTTCTTCTCTGTAAAGTGTCTTTGAGTACCCTGAAAAGCGCTTTTAAATAAAATGTATTATTATTAGTATTAATTGTTATAAAAATCATCATCTTCATCCTCACTGAGACCAAAACATCAAAGTTGCACCAACTTCAGCTCGGCCTCCGTCGACGTCTTTCTGATGCATCGCATTAGAAAACGCCTTCGTCCAATATGGTCACTTAAGGCGGGGACGGGTGACGTCGGTGTGTTTGCACAGAACGTCCAATGAGAAGCTTCATACCCAGCGTTTCCATTTGATGCTCTTTGTTTTTACTTCACGACGCAAAACGTTGTTTTGTGTGATTGATGAGGTGTCACTAATAGAAAGACAGAAGACAGAAACGTGGAGACATTCTTCACAAACTTTATTTCTATAAATCATTTCTCCAGAAAATAGAAGACTCTTATTTTGAAAGCAGATTCAGGTGAGCACTGCAAGCTAAGAACATGGGAGATGAAGTTTAAAAGATGACACACGTTTAAAAAGGCGTGAAGCTTCAGAAACACAGGAATGGTCACGAGTGTGATTGAACGATTCTGAATGATTTTTCCTCGGTACATGACAGGTATTCCGCGGAAGGTAGGCGTCAGGTACAGGCCCTGCAGGCTACGGCTAACCATCGCGTAGAAGTCCTTTTACGAATGAAGATAGTGGTACAAAGACAGGTAGACGACAGGTAGAAGGTACAGGTACAGGTACAGACAGGTACAGCAGTACAGGTACAGTACAAGACAGGTAGGCATACAGGTAACAGAAGGTACAGACAGGTAGAGACAGATAGCAGGTAAGGAGACAGATACAGGTACAGACAGTACAGTAGCAGTACAGGTAGCAGGTAGGGCAGACAGGTACAGGTACCAGGACAGGTACAGGACAGGTACAGACAGGTACAGGTAAGATACAGGTACAGGTACAGACAGGTACAGGTACAGGTTACAGACAAGGTACAGGTACAGGTACAGGTACAGCAGAAGGTACAGACAAGTACGGTACAGACAGGTACAGACAGGTACCGGTACAGGACAGGTACGCAGGTACAGACGTACAGTACAGGTACAGGTTACAGACAGGTAGCAGGTACAGAACAGGTACAGACATGAGCAACAAGTACAGGTACAGGGCATGTTGTTTTCTTAGTTTCCATCTGAATATTTTAATATTTTGGTTTCCGCTGCAGTCGAACTTGAAGCTTTTTGTTTCTGTTTGTTTGACTTGAAGCTCAGGCGCTCCCTCAGCTGGTCAAACATGTTCAGAGCAGAGGCGACACACCTGCATTTACAATCACACACAACACACACACACACACACACACACACACACACACACCTGAGAGGCTCACTGCAAGGAAAGAAAAAAGTCTCAATGTTTCACTTTGTGGCTTTCAAAGGACTATAAAAACTACAAACAGAGCCCAAGAGAACTACAAGAGCCAGCAGCCTGGCAGTCAGCCGAGCTTCCTGTGCGCGCGCTGCCTGGAAGTATTCATCTGGATTGACGGTCTTCACGCGCCAAAATCAATCCCAGCCCACACACCTGAACAGCACGTGGACATAACGAGGCGTCCTGCCCTGATTGGCTGATGACGTGAACACCAAAAAAAACACCTGTTTGTTTGAATGACCTCAGTACTGCAGTTAGCAGTAGTACTACCGGTAGTTGTTACAGCAGCTGTCAGAGTACTCGTGTTAGCAGTGGCTGCAGTAGTACTGCAGTAATATGCAGTAGTCGTAGGTACGCTAGTAGGCAAGTAGTACGCAGTAGGTATGCAGTAGTCGTAGTGCAGTATCGTAGTAC
>NC_040029.1:13074586-13084052 GCF_000972845.2 Larimichthys crocea | reverse complement strand
ACGCTCAGCTCCTTTACTGACGGCTTTAACTGATGCTTTAACTGACGCTTTAACTGACGCTTCACCTCCTTTCACTGACGCTTTAACTGATGCTTTAACTGATGCTTTAACTGACGCTTTAATGACGCTTCGAGCTTTTCACTGGACGCTTTAACTGACGCTTTAAACTGATGCTTAACTGACGCTTCACCTTCCTTTCACTGACGCTTAACTTATGCTTTAATGACGCTTTAAACTGACGCTTCAGCTCTCTTTCACTGGCCGCTTTAACTGACGCTTTAAACTGATGCTTTAAACTGACGTTCAGCTCCTTTCACTGGCGCTTTAACTGACGCTTTAATGATGCTTTAACTGGACGCTTCACCTCCTTTCACTGGACGCTTTAACTGATGCTTTAACTGACGCTTTAACTGACGCTTCAGCTCCTTTCACTGGACGCTTTAACTGACGCTTTAACTGATGCTTTAACTGATGCTTTAACTGAGGGCTTCACCTCCTTCACTGGACCGCTTTAATTAGACGCTTTGTAACTGACGCTTTAACTGATGCTTTAACTGGCTTACTCTTTCACTACCTCTCCTGGACCTTGAGCTTACCTCCTTCATGACGCTTTAAAATGACGCTTTAACTGACGCTTAACTACGCTTCAAGCCTCCTTCACTGACGCTTTAACTGACGCTTTAACTGACGTGTCAGCTCCTTTCACTGACGCTGTTAACTGACGCTTTTAACTGACGCTACTATAGCTCCTTTCATGACGCTTTACACTGACGCTTAATGAACTGACGCTTCAGCTCCTTTCACTGACGCTTTAACTGACGTTAACTGATGCTTAACTGACGCTTTAAACTGATGCTTTAACTGATGCTTTACTGACGCTTTCAGCTCCTTTCACTGACTCGCACTCATCTCATCTCATTCCTGTCACATGGACTGCCAAAAACTGCTGAGTCACTCTGTGAAAGAACTGCTGAGTCACGGTGGAGTCACGTGAATCTAAACTAGGTGTTATGTAACATAAATATATTATTAGAAATTACCACTATTAATACATTATTAATAAATTGTTAATATATTATTATAAATATTATATTAGATAATATTATTATAAATATAAGTATATTAAATATTATTATTAAACTATATATTATACTATTGTTGAATAAATTTATAAACAGTTCTGTATTTTTAACTATATCATGACCCCCGGCAGAAAGGACCGGGCGCGGGGTACCTCCAGGTCCTGCACGAGATTCCATGCGGGTCAGGTACATGTAGGGCACCCCGGAGCCGGATCCGTCCGGCCCGTCGCTGACCGAGAAGGCGTTTGGAGAACGGCTGCCCACCGCCGGCTTGTGGGTGGAGATGGTGGCCATGGAGGCCGCGTCACACTGGTGGGCCACGAAGCGGGCGACCCGGGCCGGCTGGTCGTGAGGCGGGATCCGGACCCGGATCTGGACCCGGCTGCAGGAGGCCTGGGAGGAGGGAGGACGCCCAGAGAGCAGGCACGCAGCCCCGGAAAACAGCGTCCATGGTCGGCGCCAGAGAGTCCGGAGAACACAGTCGGTGAGACACACCGGAGCACGACGTAAAACAAACACCACGCACATCGGGCTGGACTTTCAAAATAAAGGCGGCGGCACGCTTCACGCCCGCGTTTTCAAAATAAAAGCGCAGTGCGGGTTCAACGTCCGGTTTTTCAAAATACAAACAGCGGTAGATTTTTCACTATTTCAAAGTTTTGGTGTTTTTGACTCATCTTTGGTCGTCTCCTGTTTAAATCATACAAATAAATGAAGTCACAGTGACTGCGTCTGTCTTCATCCAGTCACATGACACCAGAGTTTTTCTTTCCTTACCAATCACGTTTCACCAGCTGAAAGTCTGCTCCATTTCTGATTGGACAATGATTTCCCACACACTCTCTGTTTGAAATGATACACTTTTATTTATTTATATATATAAGGTCAAGTTTATACATCCAACAACTGCTGCTACAAACAGCTTGCACCATGAGAGAAAGATTTCTAAGAGCAAGGTCAGAGGAAAACCAAACCAACTATAAGGCACACACAGTAATATTCCTGAGTCAAACATGGATATATTGGTTAGAAAAGAACCACAATCATGGCTATCATTTTCCATAATCATGAAACATTTCATTTCAGCTTTTTCTGTCTTTGTTTTGGACATTTGTCTTACGGACACGTAGGAGACGCAGACAGGAAAACATGGGGTAGAGAGAGATCTAACCCGGGACACATGGGTGGGACAGAAGAACATCAGCTGTGTGATCCTGGACAACTCAACTGATCTGTTCAGCAGGAACAATGTTGTCCAACAGGAGGAGACTCTCCGTCCTACAGACCACACAGAGACACTGAAGACCAGAACCAGGCACCAGAACCCAAACAGGATAAAGAGGTTCAGTGAATGTGGTGTTGAAGTGTGGAGGGGTCAGTGTGTCAGAGGAGACTCTGTAGAAGGGACAGAGAGCCACGCAGGACAGTCCCATACACTGCTACTCTGTGAGCGACCGAGGAGGGAGGAGGAGGAGGAGGAGGGGAGGAGGAGGAGGAGGGGAGGTGAGGAGGGGAGAGTGGATGTGATGTTCTGTTATTGTGCACAACAGCGTAACTACACCATCAGAGCAGCTCAACTCCATGATGATTTTCCATCCAAACACAGTCATCACTGCCTCCTTTCCTTCTGATTCTTCTGTAACTCACTGATATCAAACTCTCCTCTCCACTCGCCTCCCAGTAACAGCGACCAGTCAGACCAGTTCTACACAGCAGCTGAAACCAGTGGTCAAATCTGTCTGGATGATCAGATAGACTGTCCTCCTTCACACGTGTCATCTTCCTGTGTTGCGACAGTTTGATGTCTCGGTGTTACTGGGTTTGTGTCGACTGTGAGTTCACAGGAATCTGATGGAGAAACAAGACGTTATTAATCTATCATCTGTTCATTATTGATGATGACACAGAGATTTGAAGGAGTGATGTCACAGTTTGAAGCTGGTTTTTTTCATGAACAATTAAAAACACACTTACACTTCCTCGACCTGGTCTCAACCATCGGACTCCAGCAGGCTCCAACCTGAAAGGAGGAGGGGGTCAGACCAGCACATCTCTTTCAGCATGCAAACATGGAATTACATCACTCTCAGACACAGTTGGTTTTTTCTGTTCACATGAGGGTTGGGATTTGATTCATCTGATTCAGTCCAAATCCACCATCTGATTCCTTTGAATCCTTTAATGAATCTATCAGGTTTCACTTTCAACATTGCAGGGAACTCAATTTCGAAGACCAAAGTCAACGTCCGGTCCACAATAGTCTTTGTGTTCAGGAAGGTTCCTCATTGAGTGAAATGAGCCAGACAGGATTTAAGTGTCAGCCATGATAAGAGCCTGTTTGAATCTCTGAAGAAGGAAAAGAGCTTCACTGCTTCCTTCTTGTCTCCTTTAGCGAGGAGACACTGGACCATCCTTTACCAAAGTGAAGGATACATGCCGTCCCACAATTCCTTGTGCAGCAACAAGAAATAAACGCAGCGTCAGACAGGGAGGCGCTGCAGGGAAAAGGGGCTTCTGGGAGTTGAAGGTTAGGCTCCTTCTCTGAGTATATGGATGGCCCAAGGTGGAAGGACTGAAGCAGCTCAACATGGATGAGTCCACCCCACAGCACCGAGGCCATCTACACCTCCTCACCAAACAGACCTGGCCTTTCACCTGAACCATTGTTGTCTACCTCTCACAGAGGATCAAACCAGGGCCATCAGTATGTGATGATTCAGTAGACTGTGTTGACCACAAGGTGTCAGTAGCGGTTGTTGGGGCTACAGTTTCAGCTGGGCGGGGCTATAAAGGTGATGGACAGGGATGCAAGGCACAGGTGTATGAGCACCGTAAGATGACCAATAAAAGATTCATCACAGTGTCCAGGTGATCCAGGTCTGCTTTCTTAAAACACCAAACAAAACAAGTAGTGGAAACCTGGAGCGGCCTTGTGTTTGTGTGTTGTGTGGAGCTTCATGCAAAGAGGAGACTATGCTCCACCTTCAGCTCCACCTATCTGCTCAACACCCTCGCTGAAAACACATAACATTCAACTTCAACCATCGCCGTCATGAGCGCCTTCTCACGATAACTCGGGGTAATGATGGAGATGAAGAGGAGCTTTTTGAGTCCATTCTTCTGGACTTTGTAGTTTTCACCAGACACATCAACAACATCCCACTGTCACATAATACGTAAGCCTAGTGAAAGTTGCCAGTCAGTCTCTCTGAGCACTGTTCTTATCTTTTTCCTAAGTCCTTATGAATGATCCTTCACTCTTTCTTCACCTTCATGACGTTTCCACCAGGTTGAGGAAAAACAAAGTGTTTAGCGAAAGGGGACAGAGGGCATATCTTTTTTTGGACTTTGGACCTGTTAGACTAAAATGTTTAATTGTGTGACAGTTAGAATAAAACTGTTTTTATTGGTGAACTGTTAGAATAAAATGTTTCATATTGTGTTGACCTGTTTAGTTAGATTAAAAATGTTTTTATATTGGTGGACCTGTTAGATAAAATGTTTATATGTGTGCTGTTAGTATTCCATTTTGGACCCTCGAATAAAATGTTTCTTATTGTGTGACCCTGTTAGAATTTAAATTGTTTTCTATTGTGTGACCTGTTAGAATTAAAATGTTTTATATATGTGTGACCTGTTAGAAAAATGTTTTATATTGTGTGACCTGTGAATAAAATGTTCTATATTGTTGTGACCTGTTAGAATAAAACTGTAATTTTATGTTCGAAATGTTCTATTGTGTGACCTTGTTTAGAATAAATGTTTTTCTATGTGTGACCTGTTAGAATAAGTAGTAGCAACTGAAAAGTTCCGTTTCAAGCTGAAAGCAGCTGACTTCCAGCCAAGTGACCCCCCTCCTTCTCCTGGGCAGTGTCATTTTTTTACTGTTAACTCCACCCATTCATGTAATTACAGGGTTTGACCAGAGAGATGGGCTTTTGTTCCACATGAAATGTTTTACCTGGCGATGACGGTAGCGTGCTTCATGCTACCTGTAAACACTTGAGGCTAATGGTGGTAAATACTACCTGTAAACTGAGGGCTAATGGTGGCCCAATGCTACCTGTAAACTGCGGCTAATTGGTGCTAACGCTACCTGTAAACTGGGCATTTACTTTATCTGGCTGATTGCTAATGTACCTGTGAACGAGGCTATGTGGCTATTATACCTGTAAAACTGAGGCTAATGATGCTAATTGCTACCTGTAAAACTGAGGCTAATGATGCTAATGCTACTCGTAAACTGAGGCAAAGGATGCTAACGTACCTGTAAACTGAGGCTAAATTGATGCTACCATGCAGCTGTAAACGCGGCTAAAGGTGCTAACGCTACCTGTATTAACTGAGGCTAAAGGGATGCTACGCTACCTGGTTAAACTGAGGCTAAAGGATGCTAACGCTACCTGTAAACTGAGGCTAAAGGATTGCTAACGCTACCTGTAAACTGAGGCTAAAATGATGCTAACGCTACCTGTAAACTGAGGCTAATGATGCTAACTGCTACCTGTAAACTGAGGCTAAAAGGGATGCTAACGGCTACCTGTAAAAGGGGCTAAGAATGCTAATGCTACCTGTAAACGAGGCTAATGCTGCTAAGCTACCTGTAAACTGAGGCTAATGATGCTAATGCTACTGTAAACTGAGGCTAATGGTGCTAACGCTACCTGTAAAACTGAGGCTAATGATGCTAATGCTACCTGTAAACGGAGGCAACTAATGATGCTACGCTACCTGTAAACTGAGGCTAATGATGCTACTGCTACCTGTAAACTGAGGCTAAAGGATGCTAACGCTACCGTAAACTGGGCTAGCTAAGGATGCTACGCTACCTTGTAAAACTGAGGCTAATGATGCTAATGCTACCTGTAAACGAGGCTTAAAGGATGCTAACGCTACCTGTAAACTTGAGGCTAAAGGATGCTAACGCTACCTGTAAAACTGAGGGCTAAAGGATGCTAACGCTACCTGTAAACTGAGGCTAATGATGCTAACGCTACCTGTAAACTGAGGCTAATGATGCTAACGCTACCTGTAAACTGAGGCTAATGATGCTAATGCTACCTGTAAACTGAGGCTAAAGGATGCTTAACGCTACCTGTAAACGGAGGCTAAGAATTCTAATGCTACCTGTAAACTGAGGCTTAATGATCTGCATGCTACCTGTAAACTGGGCTAATGATGTGCTAATGCTACCTGTAAACTGAGCTAAAGGATGCTAACGCTTACCTGTAAACTGAGGCTAATGATGCTATGCTACCTGTAAACTGAGGCTAATAATGCTAACGCCACCTGTAAAACTGAGTGCTAATGCGATGCTAATGCTACCTGTAAACGGAGGCTAAAGGATGCTAATGCTACCTGTAAACTGAAGCTAATGATGCTAATGCTACCTGTAAACGGAGGCTAATGATGCTAACGCTACCTGTAAACGGAGGCTATTGATGCTAATGCTACCTGTAAACTGAGGCTAAAGGATGCTAATGCTACCTGTAAACGGAGGCTAAAGGATGCTAATGCTACCTGTAAACTGAGGCTAATGGTGCTAATGCTACCTGTAAACTGAGGCTATTGATGCTAATGCTACCTGTAAACGGAGGCTAAAGGTAAAACAGTGATGATGCTCTGCAGTCTGTGTTGACGTTAGCAGACTTCATTGCTAAGCTGAGTTAGCTCGTGTTAGCTCCCCGTCGGTGCACCTGGAGCTTGAACATCATGTTGTCACCTGTTCACACATCAGACAAGTCGAATATTAAATATGAAACTTTGTTTATTGAACAAATGTTGGTTCAGTTTGGTTCAGGTGGAGATCATCGTGCTTCACCTTCCACCTCACACAGGTCACACAGGTTCTCCTCCACGCTAAACTGTCCACGGCAACCGTCGCTGCCGCAGCGACAGGGCACTTCCTGTTTCCTGTGCGTGTCGGCAGAGTAGTTCCAGGTGAGCTCGGTGCCGGCCTTCACGACCCTGACAGAGAAAAACTACAGTTACCAGAGAACTACAAACACGGCCATCATCGTCGTCACGTGCCTCCTCCTCCTCACCTGCTGGTGAAGAAGGCGATGACGGGGAAGGCGGGGTCGTGGGAGTCGGTGAAGACGTTCTGGATGAACAGGTTCGGCTGGCAGCTGTGCTGTGGGGGGACAGAGCCAGGGTCAAAGGTCAAACCTCACCTCAGCGTTTCCTGCTCAGACTCACTTCCTGTTGGGCTGGTTGGCGTCTTACGTTCAGGAAGCGGCTCACGTTTCCTTCCTTGCTGGCGTCCAGGAAGTTAACGTCCTCCACCTTCATCGCTCTCTTTAAGCTCTTCTGGTTCTTCGGCTCCGTCCCGTTCACGGCCTGGACCTCCTTCCCCTGAGCTGGTGACCGCTCACCTGACCCACCTGAAGGTGACGGCGGCTCCGGACCTCCCACCAACACCGACTGAACGACAAACGACACCAGGCTAGGCTAATGATGCTAATGCTACCTGTAAACGGAGGCTAATGATGCTAATGCTACCTGTAAACGGAGGCTAACGATGTTAATGCTACCTGTAAACTGAGGCTAAGGATGCTAATGCTACCTGTAAACTGAGGCTAACGATGCTAATGCTACCTGTAAACTGAGGCTAACGATGTTAATGCTACCTGTAAACTGAGGCTAATGATGCTAATGCTACCTGTAAACTGAGGCTAATGATGCTAATGCTACCTGTAAACTGAGGCTAATGATGCTAATGCTACCTGTAAACGGAGGCTAAAGGATGCTAATGCTACCTGTAAACGGAGGCTAAAGGATGCTAATGCTGCCTGTAAACTGAGGCTAATGATGCTAATGCTGCCTGTAAACTGAGACTAATGATGCTAATGCTGCCTGTAAACTGAGACTAATGATGCTAATGCTACCTGTAAGATAATGCTAAAGGATGCTAATGCTATAGCTAAATATTGATATATATTAACATGAGCTAATTAGCAGTAAACACGTCAGAACCAGAACCAGGCTGACCTTGTCCCGGTCCTGTGGTGTGGTGGTTGTGGCGTTGGCGTCCGCAGGTCTCTGGATCACCGGGACGTGGAGGGGGGGCGAGGTGGGCTCCAGCAGGTTGCTCTGGCCCTCCAGCACCGGCGGGGCCAGCCACTCTGTGACGACCTCCACCTCGTCGTCTGAAGGGAGGTCCGTCCTCGTCAGCTTCGGGGACGGCGGCTCGGTGGGACTCGGAACCCTCTGCAGGATCACACCTGAACATTTCATCAAACATCGATCACACGTTCCGATCAACGGACCCTCTGACTCGTCCGGCGCCGCCCTCTCACCTGCGTATATGCACACGAACGTGCCGCTGTCCAGGTCGTCACGGCAACGCACACCCCAGCCACGGTCGTCAGTGGGGAAGACCTGCAGGCGGACCCTGATGCCTCTTTGGACCAGCCGGTTCTGACAGCGAGCGCGGTCACAGCCGCACCACGGACCACACTCGTACACACTGGAAGCACACGGCAGGGTTCAGTGGACGTTTGGAAAACGTTTCCGTCGTTGGATGAACGTTGCGGACTCACCCTGACGGTACGGGCTCGTGCAGCCTGTGGTGGCTGTAGTGGCGCCCTGCTCCGGTCATAGCGGCGCAGGCGCAGAGCTCGGCGTCGCTGCAGCCGTCGGTGCAGTCGCAGCAGGCGGTGAACAGCGTCGGGCCTCGGCTCAGGAAGCAGCCGTGCGGCCAGCGCTCCTTCCTGTAGCGGAAATCGGCCGGCCGGGCGCCGCCGTCCCCGGTGCAGAGCTCTACGGGTGTGGGCTCCACGCCCCGGCTCAGGTCCAGCTCCGGGCGCCGGGGGCCAGCCGACTGGGGCGGGTCCAACCGGACGGACGAGTTAAAGGTGAAGAAGTCCACCTGCAGGAGACAAGCACAGATGTCACCTGCACCAGGGAGCCAATCACAGCCCAGGATGACCCTGGCGTCTAAAAACAGCTGACCTGCAGGATGTCGTAGCCACCTGTGGCCAACAGGAAGCGCATCACGTCGTCATGGTTACGCAGGCTCTGCCCACACGGCGTTTTATAAACGACGTCCCAGTCCTCCACGTCCTCACAGGCTGGACGCTCCGCCCCCTGGTCGTCAGGAGCCACGCCCCCCCTCGATGACATCAGCGGCACGGCGGTCAACCTCTTAAAGCCGCAGAGCAGCGGAACCTTCAGCGGGTTCTGACCCCAGAACGCCGGCGTGCACTGAGGCATGCTGGGTAAACTGGACAGGCAGGCCTGGACGGAAAAACAGTGAGTGTGTGTGTGTGTGTGTGTGTGTGTGAGTGAGTGTGTGTGTTACTCTGTCTGTGTGTGTGTGTGTGTGTGTGTGCGTGAGTGAGTGTGTGTGTTACTCTGTCTGTGTGTGTGTGTGCGTGCGTGTG
>NC_040029.1:13027420-13074576 GCF_000972845.2 Larimichthys crocea | reverse complement strand
AGTGTGTTGGTGGTGAGTGTGTGGTGTTATCTGTTGTGTGTGTGGGTGGTGTGTGTGGTGGTGTGTGTGTCGTCGTCTGTGTGTGTGTTGTGTGTGTGTGTGTGTGGTGCTGTTACTTGTGTGTTTGTGTGTGTGTGTGTTATGTGTGTGTTATCTGTCTGTGTGTGTGTGTGTAAGTGTGGTGTTAGTCTGTGGTTAGTGCTGTGTGTACAGTGTGTGTTAGTCTGTGTGTTAGTCTGTGTGTACAGTGTGTGTTACTCTGCGTGTGTTACAATGTGTGTTTACTCTGTGTGTGTACAGTGGTGTTTACTCTTGGTGTCAGTGTGTGTGACTCTGCGCGTGTGTACATGTGTTCTGTGTGTACATGGCGTGTTTTACTCTGTGTTACAGTGTGTGTTTACAGTGTGTTTACCTAGTCTGTGTACAGTGTGTGTTACTCTGTGTACAGTGTGTGTATGGTGTGTACAGTGTGTGTTACTCGTGTACAGTGTGTGTACCAGTGTGTGTTTACGTTCTGGTGTGTACAGTGTGTGTTACTCTGTGTGTACATGTGTGTTGTCTGTTCCGTCGGGTACGTGTGTACAGTGTGTGTTACGCGGTGTGTGTTGTTAACACTGGTGTTTGTGTACAGTGTGTGTAAACAGTGTGTGTGTGTGTGTGTGTGTGTGTGTGTGTGTGCGTGCGTGTGTGTGTGTGTGTTACTCTGTCTGTGTGTGTGTGTGTGTGTGTGTGTGTGTGTGTGTGTGCGCGTTACTCTCTGTGTGTGTGTGTGTGTGTTACTCTGTCTGTGTGTGTGTGTGTGTGTGTGTGTGTGTGTGTGTACAGTGTGTGTTAGTCTGTGTGTACAGTGTGTGTGTACAGTGTGTGTTAGTCTGTGTATTAGTCTGTGTGTTAGTCTGTGTGTACAGTGTGTGTTACTCTGCGTGTGTACAATGTGTGTTACTCTGTGTGTGTACAGTGTGTGTTACTCTGTGTGTACAGTGTGTGTGACTCTGCGCGTGTGTACAGTGTGTGTGTACAGTGCGTGTTACTCTGTGTACAGTGTGTGTGTACAGTGTGTGTGTACAGTGTGTGTTACTCTGTCTGTGTACAGTGTGTGTACAGTGTGTGTACAGTGTGTGTTACTCTGTGTGTACAGTGTGTGTGACTCTGTGTGTGTGTACAGTGTGTGTTACTCTGCGTGTGTACAGTGTGTGTACAGTGTGTGTGTACAGTGCGTGTTACTCTGTGTACAGTGTGTGTTACTCTGTGTGTACAGTGTGTGTTACTCTGTCTGTGTACAGTGTGTGTACAGTGTGTGTACAGTGTGTGTTACACTGTGTGTATAGTGTGTGTTACTCTGTGTACAGTGTGTGTTACTCTGTGTGTGTGTGTGTGTGTGTGCGCGCGTGCGTGTGTGTGTTACTGTCTGTGTGTGTGTGTGTTACTGTGTGTGTGTGTGTGTACAGTGTGTGTACAGTGTGTTACCTTGCAGCAGCTGTGGGGTTCATACTGCAGCTCCTCAGGTGTCAGAGGAGGCAGCAGCTCCTCTCTACCTGCAGGGGGAGCTGCTGAGGGGGAGGAGTCACCTGGCAGCAGCTCACCTGTGCAGGAAGACACTACCAAAATAAGAGTCTGAGTCCTTTACTTCCTCTTCTGCTTTTCAGAATAAGTTGGAAAGTTTCAGAATAAAAGCTCACCTGAGCCGATGACCACTTGGAACACGGAGGAGTCCTGAGTGGAGGCCGGAGGAGAAACGTCCAGAGACTCCAGCAGCTTCAGCGCCTGAACATACTCTGACAACAGGAAGTGCTCGTCATCAACAGGAAGTGCTCGTCATCAACAGGAAGTGCTGATGACAGGTGGGTTAAAGGACCAACCTTTATCTGTGGCCGTGTTCTTCTTCAGGACTCTCTTCAGGTGAGCCACGTACGCACACACACCGCTGAACACCTCATCCACGTCCTCCTCAGACCAGAACGCCTTGGCTCGTTCTGAAGAGCGCACACACACACACACACACACACACACACACACACACACACCTCTGATTGGTTCACATTAAAGACTGAAGGTTGAATTGTTACATTTCTTTGTAACTTTATGTTTAAATGTTGTTATTTATATCACGCTTACTTTACACTACAGCACTCTTTATATATCATGCCGCTCAGTGCTGGTCTGTTTTTGAAGCTTGGTTGTTTTATTGTGTAGTTATAGATACTTCTGTCTGTTTATTGTGTAGTTATAGATACTTCTTTCTGTTTTATTGTGTAGTTATAGATACTTCTGTCTGTTTACTGTGTTTTTGTTTTTCTATCTTGCTGCTGTCACAAGTTAAGTATCTATCTAATCTATCGCAGATCTGACCCCTGATCTACAACCGGTCCACAGCAGACCCGGTCCCGGTACACTGCAGACCCGGTCCCGGTCCACAGCAGACCCGGTCCCGGTCCACTGCAGACCCGGTCCACAGCAGACCCGGTCCCGGTCCACAGCAGACCCGGTCCCGGTCCACAGGTGAGGAGGAGACGCGTCGTCTTACCGACTTCTTGCGGATCCAGTTCCATCTCCACGTTAGCCCGTTAGTTCGTCCGTTCAGCGGGAGGACGGACGCGGACCGGGGACCGGGGACCGGGACCGGCAGACGGGTTGAACTACGCGGTGAGCTGCGCGGCCGTTAACGTGAGCTCGTGAGCTCGGTGTGACCGGAGAGTGACGTCAGAGTTCGGTTGATCCAGCTGCTCCGGAGCTAACGGAGCTAACGGAGCTAACAGCGTGAACACAGCGGCCACCGTAGATCCTCCGTGTGTGTTCGCCCTGATTTGTCTCTGCCAGGCACGTTTTCCCGCTCTCTCAGCCGTGACGTGTGCTCACCGGTACTTTGTTTCACCTGTTTGTTTCCACATCAACACACCTGTCAGTAAAGCTCAAGAACACCTGCGAACACCTGCGAACACCTGCGAACACCTGCGAACACCTGCGAACACCTGCTCACCTCAGCCTGAGCCTGCGTGCCTCAGCGCAGGGCGAACTCCTACAAACACTTCGTTTTTGTTCCAGTTGACCCCCGTCGGCCACCGTACACCTGGACACGTGACTCCGGCACTTCCTGTGTAGTTTTGTAACTGTAATAATGACGTCATTTCAGCGCCCGTGACAGGTGAGTACAAGAAGTCCTCAGAGAGACAGGTGAAGACAGACAGGTGAAGACAGACAGGTGAAGGCAGACAGGTGATATGTAATGATGTGTGTGTGTGTGTGTGTGTGTGTGTGTGTGTGTGTGTGTGTCTCTGTGTGTGTGTGTCTCTCAGGTGAGATGGCTCAGGTGTGGCGGTCGGTCGGTGACGCCTTGTGGTCGGTGTGTGCGGCTGACTCCATGTCCATGCCGGTCCACTGGTACTACGACACCGAGGACATCAGGCGGGACTTTGGATGCTGGATCTCAGGCTTCCGCCGGCCCGGACTCAGACACCCGTCCAGCATCCTCAGCCTCTCCAGCACCAGTACGGAACCCTGCAAGTCCTCCACGGGTCACTTCTCTGGTCACGTCGTACACCTGGTTCTGTTTGTGTGTTGCAGCCGGCAGCGGTCGGACCGCCTGTTCGTCTGGCGCCAAGCGGCCTGACGTGGTCGGCAACGTGATCCTCCACGACAAACTGAACCTGTGGAAGTCCTCCAAAGGCTCGGTCCACTATCACCAAGGTACTGAAGCAGAGAACACTTCAGCGGTCTCTGTTTGTGGTCTTCAGGTCTGTTTGTGGTCTACAGGTCTGTTTGTGGTCTTCAGGTGTTCAGTGTCTGTTTGTGGTCTTCAGGTCTGTTTGTGGTCTTCAGAGTCTGTTTGTGGTCTTCAGAGTCTGTTTGTGGTCTTCGGGTCTTCAGAGTCTGTTTGTGGTCTTCAGGTCTTCAGTCTGGTGATAACACCCTGAACGTCCTCTGTTGTCTCCGGGCGGTCCAGTCTCTCGTCTCCGGTCGTTTCACAGATGTCTCTCAGCCGGACGCTCGAGCCGCCGTCCTGGCGGACTACGTCTGCTTCCTGACGACGCCCGGCTCGCACCGCGACACGTACGCCGAGTCCTCCCACCGCGCGTTCTTCGCAGACTGGCAGGACTGCAGACCGACGTCACCCCGTCAGGTGAACCAAGCGCCCCCTGGTGGAGCAGGCTCCTCCCGGCTGTTTTCTTTTACTGGTTGTGTTTTTCAGGTGCTGAGGTTTGCAGAGGAACGCTCCAGGCACCTGCTGAGCTCCCCGTCCGCCGACAGCCAGCTGGACGCCATCGGCTGCCTTCCCATGGTTCTCCCCTTCGTCCTGCTGTCCGCATCAGCCAATGAGGAGCAGGCGGTGAGTGCCGAGCAGTCGTACGACGTCATTACAACTCGTCCGACCTCTGACCTCTGACCTCTGACCTCCTGCTTCCTCAGGTTTCAGCAGCAGTGGAGTTTGTGAAGCTCACCCACCCCCACCCGAAGGTGCCTGAGTATGTGTCCATTTACAGCCGGGCGCTGCACGCCGTGCTGGGCGGAGCCGGCGTCCGCCAGCAGGCCGAGCGCGCTCTGAGGAGACTGGACGCCTGGGACGCCTGCCAGAGCTACAGCCGCAAGGCAGCCAGGTACGACTGACTGCAAAACACGCCGCCAGGACCGGAGAGTCCAAGACTTTGTCAGGCCCACATTTACTCTTGTCCGGCGGCTTCTTGCTCGCTCACTCTCTCCTTTTCTCTTCTTAGCTTCCTCCGTCAGCGTCCTCTTCACTCTCTGCTCCTCTGCCACTATTTCAGAAGAAGAAGAAGAGTCTGTTTGTGGTCTTCAGGTCTTCAGAGTCTGTTTGTGGTCTTCAGGTCTGTTTGTGGTCTTCAGGTCTTCTTCTGCTTCTTGTCCATAAAATCTGATCCAGTTTCGCCATAATCCGTGCACAGTGTGTGAATGTCCGCTGACCTTTGGAGACATCCTGTAAATGTGTTTCAGGTTTGCGTTGTCCTCTGAGGATGGACTGAGGGTCCATCAGAGCGCCGTGGACTTCCTCGGTCTGGCCTGCTACACTAAAGGTGGAGAGCTGCTGCAGGTTCTGGTGACGTCTGCAGGCTGCGAGCTGAACCTGTTTGTGTTCTTGTTGCAGGAGCTCTGTGCAGCTTGTTTTATCTGGCTCACGAGTTTCACGACGACCCCAGAGGAGGAATCCTGGCCAACACCAACTGTGGAGGTTGGTTCAGAAGCTTTCGGACCAGTCCGAGGTCCCGATGCCACGCAGACGACACCACTTCCATCCAAACAACACTAAAGATTAGTGTTGGCGTGCTAACGTCGGATCATCAGGTGTGTTTGTGTTCCAGGTGAGAACTGTAACCGTGGGGCGGCACTGGGAGCCCTGCTGGGGGCCGGGGGCTCGTACAGCGGAGCCGCCATCCCACAAGAGTGGAAGGACGAGCTGAGAGACGCCCGCGAGTTCATCCCCGGCGTCCTGAAGCAGCTGCAGTGACGAGTCCTGTTTGTCCTCCTGATTCCAACAGCACATGTTTTCTATAATGGTGGAAATGTTTTTAATCATGTGGAATAAAAATGAGATTCGACTGACAGCTGTGATTCTTAAAAACTGATCGACACTTCGATTTACTGCCAACGTTCAACAACCAATCATCAGCCAGGTCCCCAGCAGCCAATCACCAGCCAGGTCCCCAGCAGCCAATCATCAGCCAGGTTCTCAGCAGCAGCTGATCTCACTGCCTAGTCCAGCAGCAGTCAGCCCAGAACCAGAACCAGAACCTCCAGCAGCAGCTGATCTCACTGCAGCAGCAGTCAGCCAGCTCGGCGTCTGTCTTTCAGCCTTTTATTTCACCAAGCTCTCACCAACCACTAAAAGTCAGTCCCACATTTGGAGGCTGCTGCCGCCTGAATCAGAGGAGTCGGTGTGACTGACAGGAAGTGTTACGTGCTTCTCAACTTATTTCACGTTACACAACGTTGATTTAACATTTCTGAAAAACCATCAGCTGACTGAGTGCTGCAGCAGAAATCACCTCAACTGTTTAAAGCACTGCGTTCATGTGGAACTGTGCACGGGGACACCTTCAACAGCAGCACTGTGTGTGTACTGTGTGTGTCTGTGTGTGTGTACTGTGTGTGTGTACTGTGTGTGTGTACTGTGTGTGTAGTGTACTGTGTGTGTCTGTACTGTGTGTGTCTACTGTGTGTGTGTACTGTGTGTGTAGTGTACTGTGTGTGTCTGTGTGTTTGTACTGTGTGTGTGTGTGTTTGTACTGTGTGTGTGTGTGTGTGTGTGTGTGTGTATTTGTACTGTGTGTGTCTGTGTGTGTGTACTGTGTGTGTCTGTGTGTTTGTACTCTGTGTGTGTACTGTGTGTGTAGTGTACTGTGCGTGTCTGTGTATTTGTACTGTGTGTGTGTACTGTGTGTGTGTGTGTGTGTGTTTGTACTGTGTGTGTGTGTGTGTGTTTGTACTGTGTGTGTCTGTGTGTGTGTACTGTGTGTGTCTGTGTGTTTGTACTGTGTGTATTTGTACTGTGTGTGTGTGTGTGTGTGTGTGTGTGTGTGTGTGTGTGTTCAGCGTCTCTCTGACCTTTGATCAGTTCAGAACAAAGATGGCGTCCGTCAGCAGACAGACGCAGCGTCGTTTCTTCCTGCGACTCCTCGTGGCTTTCTTCCCAGCATGCACTGGGCTTCCTGGAGGTCAGTGTGTCTTCTTCTTCTTCTTCTCGTGTTCCATCTTCTGCTCCATCTGTTGGCGTCCATGTTGAAAGAGTCGGACCTCCGGGTGCTCGGTCACTTCTCTGCTGTCACCATGAGCACACGGAGCACGCTCGTTAGCACACTGATGATTTATGGATTATTGTTTATCATCAAAGATGCTTCACAATCAGCAGCTGAAGGTCAACACAGGTCAATACAGGTCGACACAGGTCAACGCAGGTCGACACAGGTCGACACAGGTCAATACAGGTCGACACAGGTCGACGCAGGTCAACACAGGTCGACACAGGTCGACACAGGTCAACACAGGTCAACGCAGGTCAACACAGGTCGACACAGGTCAACACAGGTCGACACAGGTCAATACAGGTCAATACAGGTCGACACAGGTCAACACAGGTCAACACAGGTCAATACAGGTCGACACAGGTCGATGCAGGTCGACGCAGGTCGACGCAGGTCGACACAGGTCGACGCAGGTCGACACAGGTCGACACAGGTCGACACAGGTCAATACAGGTCGGCACAGGTCGACACAGGTCGACACAGGCCAACACAGGTCGACACAGGTCGACACAGGTCAACGCAGGTCGACGCAGGCCAACGCAGGTCGACGCAGGTCAACGCAGGTCGACGCAGGTCAATACAGGTCGACGCAGGCCAACACAGGTCGACACAGGCCAACACAGGTCGACGCAGGTCAACGCAGGTCAATACAGGTCAATACAGGTCAACACAGGTCAACGCAGGTCAACGCAGGTCGATGCAGGTCAACGCAGGTCAACACAGGTCAACACAGGTCAATACAGGTCGACACAGGTCAATACAGGTCGACACAGGTCAACACAGGTCAACACAGGTCAACGCAGGTCGACGCAGGTCGACACAGGTCGACGCAGGTCGACGCAGGTCGACGCAGGTCAACACAGGTCAACACAGGTCGACGCAGGTCGACGCAGGTCAACGCAGGTCGACGCAGGTCAACACAGGTCGACGCAGGTCGACACAGGTCAACGCAGGTCGACGCAGGTCAACACAGGTCGACGCAGGTCGACACAGGTCAACGCAGGTCGACGCAGGTCAACACAGGTCGACGCAGGTCGACACAGGTCAACGCAGGTCGACGCAGGTCAACACAGGTCGACGCAGGTCGACACAGGTCAACACAGGTCAATACAGGTCAACACAGGTGCTCAAGCTGTGGTTCCAGTACCACCGATGGTACTAAATGTTTTTTTAATGAAATAAAATAATTTCAAACACATCAAATGATCTACAACATTTTGAAACTAGAGGATCGCTCAAATGCAATTTAAAATAAGTTTTTCATTTCCTGAAATATCTTGTTTCAGTATCAGCCTGACACATTTATTCACGTAGTACATGCATACATCATGATCACACTCCAAACAGGAAGTATCAGGTGAACCCTTCAACAACAAATGATCTGGTTCTTGGACCGGTTCTTTTAGGAAGAAATGTCCCTGTGACAGGGTCAGCCTGTGCTGCTGTTTTAATGTCCATCATGACGGTGGTACAAATATTTTCTGAGGTGGTACGTAGTACAGGTGTATTGAGATGGGTGGATCACTGCTGCTCAGGTCAGTCATACTGTTTGTTCTATGAAGGAGTGTTCGTGGACCGACCCGAGGCCAGTGTTTTCCTGCATCGCAGTCGTCGGGCAAACTTCCTGTTCGAGGAGCTGAAGAGAGGCAACCTGGAGCGAGAATGTATGGAGGAGAAATGCTCGTACGAGGAGGCCAAGGAGATCTTTGCCCTGCCACAGCAGCTGGTCGGTCCCGAGACAAAGAGACGGATCCAAACGTGGTTTGTAGTCGTTCATGTTTCATCGTTAATTTGTCTTGTCTTTCTTTACAGGAAGTCTTCTGGAGGATGTACACAGGTACTGTGGAGTCAACGTGCTAGACGTTCAGGCAGATCATTTACTTACAGTAAAGCACCACACAGGTTGAGGAGGAGCTCGTTTTGACTGATTGTTCCATTCAGAAGCTCAGATCATAGAAAGTAACATCTGCAGTCTGTGAGTGTTCAAGTGCTTCCTCAAGTCTTTTTGGACCTTCTTGTCTGCAGCCGTGGATCACTGCCTGTCGTCTCCCTGTAAGAACGGAGCGACCTGTACTCGCCATGTCGACACCTACGTCTGCAAATGTTCGCCTGGTTATCATGGATCCAACTGTGACAAAGGTAGGTGAAACCAACGCCTGTGATTGTTGCCGAAGAAGTTGCCGTCATGATAACCAAAGTTGTGGTTTTCATCTGTCTCCACGCAGCACGTCTGGCCTCCAACGGGTGTCGCTACAGAAACGGAGGATGTGAACATTTCTGCAGAGATCATCCGGATCGCTCTCACATGTGCTTCTGCGCTCCGGGATACAGTCTGGGTCGAGACAACAGCAGCTGCCTGCCGCAAGGTCAGAACTCTTTTACAGCACAGATGAAGATCTAAATGAACAGAGGACGAGGAGACGTAAAGGTAAAACCCAACAGCTGAAGCAACAAACTATTCCAACCAGTTACAAAAGCCTCTGACGCATAGCAACCACCCACAGCTGCTTTTAAAACCCTCTGACACCTTCAGCAACCAACCAGCTTCAGACTTTGACCCCTGACTTAGAAACCAGCTACACATTAGCTCTAACAGGTAACAGGTAACAGCGACGAGTGATTCCAGCGATAAACGCCATACACACTCAACATTTCTTTGGTCATCTTCTACTTAAGTTCTCCAGGGTTGTGTGCACATTTGTATCAGTGCAATATGACGGAAATCTGATCATCTCTCTGGTCCAGAAAACGTCGTCTGTGGAAGACCTCTGATTCAGTTTGCCCCGAGGGTTGTTAATGGACAGACCTGCCCCAAAGGACACTGTCCATGGCAGGTAAGTTTTGTTGTAGGATCACCTGTTCAACAGAACACTTCAAGGCTCAGTTCAAGAGAAGTTTCTGATGAGAACAGTCCTCTCTGTTCAGGCTCTGCTCACTAAAGATCACCAGTACAGCTGCGGAGCCATCGTCCTGTCGGATCAGTGGGTCATGACTGCAGCTCACTGCGTTTGGGGAAAAGCTACCACCGTCTATCACGTCATTGTGGGTAAGACACCAGACTTTTCCTACACATCTTCAACTACTTTCAATCTGCGGTTTTAAATGTAACTTACATTTCTTTACTGTTTCCACGTCCTCCAAGAACACACTGCATCTCAGAACCTATCAGCTGTTTTTCCGTAGTAGCATTTCGAGGCCTCCAGCAGATATACCGGCTAAGTCTTCTGCTTCCATGTGCTGAACATTATTTCCAGTTCGATTAGCAACTTAAGACACAATAATGGAGTTAAGAGACGACTGATCTCTATCATGTGAAAGCAGATAACTTTTAAAGAGCTGCCGATGGACTCTAGGAAAGAAAATGAACCATATTCTGTCCCTGTTAAGGTGAACATGACCGGGAGGAGGACGACAAGACTGAGCAGAAGCGGCGGGTGATCAAAGTGGTGATCCACCAGGCATACAACAAGACCAGCTCTGACTCAGATCTGGCCATGCTAAGGCTCCACCACCCAGTCAAACTGGGTCACTACGTGGTTCCCATTTGTCTTCCTGCAAAGAACAGCACCTTCAGCCGAACACTGGCGACCGTCCGTCACTCCACCGTGTCCGGTTGGGGCCGCCTATCACAGCACGGTGCCCCAGCCAGATTCCTCCAGCGGCTGGAGTTGCCGAGGGTCCATCCGCAGGAGTGCCGCCTCCACACCAGGATCAACAAGCTCAACATCACCAAGAACATGCTCTGCGCTGGGCTGAGGACCGGCGGCCGGGACGCCTGTGAAGGTGACAGCGGCGGCCCTCTGGTGACACGCTACAAGAAGACCTGGTTCCTGACGGGCGTGGTGAGCTGGGGGAAAGGCTGCGCCAATGAGAACCTGTACGGCGTCTACACCAGAGTCAGCAACTTCCTGGGCTGGATCGAGGATGTCATGTCCACTGGCAGAAATGGGACCAGGTCAATAATGAGATGAGCCGGCTCCAGACCGAAGCAGTGAGCAGAGAGTACAGCGAAATATTAGAGAAACATAAAGTCTGAAGAGTCACATTACTCAAATCAGTACAAATATTTATAACAACATTAACAAGTGTTTTAACAATCATAGAGCTGAGGCTTATGGGTATTGTAGTATTCTGAGGAGAAACCATGATAACAAAGTGTAAACAATCAGAACATGAAGTTATGATGTTTCCCGTGTGTCTGCAGGATAATTCACAGAAAATCCAAAACTCTGTCACCGTGACGCGATTAATACTCAAAGAATTCATCGATAAAGCTTCTCGTCACTTTAATCCATGTCCTGCTGCAGACCAACAATTGTGACCGTCCACCATCAATCACTGCCTGCTTCATAGTCTTCATAGTCTTCATAGACTTCATAGTCTTCATAGACTTCATAGTCTTCATAGTCTTCATAGTCTTCATAGACTTCATAGTCTTCGTAGTCTTCATAGTCTTCATAGACTTCATAGTCACCTGCATTTGGTTGGATGATTTTGTGGGATGTTGATTCTTTTATGAGTTCTTCTAAATTCAGAAAATAAAGTGATACTGTGTCGATTTGAGTTGGTTTCAGTTTTTTATCAAGTTAATTCAACCTTAAGGTGTTGAGATATTTCTGTGAGTCATAAAGCTTCATGTTGACGTGAACACTGAACTGAGCGTGAGCAGCACGTCTGTGGAGACAGACATGAGCGATCGTGTTCGTTTGACTGATGCTCTGAGAGAAATACATGCTTAGCTCGGTGACAACATGGCGTCAGTCACTTTGTGCAGCTCACACTGCGTCACAGGTTCTATGGGGAACATGTGACCAGTGGTGGAGGGGACAGGGGGCGGTGTTAGGTGGACTTTGCACCTTTGGGTCCACAAAGAAGCAGCACAACAACTCTGTGATGACATCAACCATGAGGCTGAGAGTCTTCTTCACCTTCGTCTTCACTTTGTCCAGCTGCCAGGCGGCGTCAGGTGAGGAGGACAACATGTCCACCTGCAGGAAAACTGTCTCTGTCAGTCCCTGACGACGAGACACAAAGAGTAATGTAGCATGCTAATGTAGCATGCTAACAATGCTAACACCTAGCATGCTTATGTAGCATGCTAACAATGCTAACACCTAGCATGCTAATGTTAGCATGCTAATGTAAAGTGCTCATGTCGTTAGCTCTGGTAGAATCTGGGCGAGATGAAAAGTCTGACGAGTTTATTCACGTTAATCAAAACAAAAGTCAAAATATCTGTGAAAAGATTTTTTACATAATCAGAGAGAAAATCTGGACAGAGTAACACCCACGGCAACATGCAGACAGGGTGGTGTCTAAAACCTGGACGTAGTCTCTGAGACGTCCCCGCAGACTGTCTAAAACCTGGACGTAGTCTCTGAGACGTCCCCGCAGACTGTCTAAAACCTGGACGTAGTCTCTGTGACGTCCCCACAGACTGTCTAAAACCTGGACGTAGTCTCCGTGACGTCCCCACAGACTGTCTGAAACCTGGACATAGTCTCCGTGACGTCCCCGCAGACTGTCTAAAACCTGGACGTAGTCTCCGTGACGTCCCCACAGACTGTCTAAAACCTGGACGTAGTCTCCGTGACGTCCCCGCAGACTGTCTGAAACCTGGACATAGTCTCCGTGACGTCCCCGCAGACTGTCTGAAACCTGGACGTAGTCTCCGTGACGTCCCCGCAGACTGTCTGAAACAGTATTACAGAGGTACATTTCGTGGTAGCAGGTCGTCTTTCTGAGGGACAAACATTTCGCTGAGTCATGACGGTTGATTTCAGCCTGGACCAAACTTGTTGTTGAGTCTGTCACACTGATGCTAACTGACATTTAACTCACTCTTCTTATTTTGGAAGTCTTTCTGGATCCACATCAGGCCCATGGCGTCCTGGTCCGGACCCGGAGGTATAACACGGGCTGGTTTGAGGAACTGCAGATGGGAGACCTGAAGAGGGAATGTCTGGAGGAGAAATGCACCTACGAGGAGGCCCGGGAGGTGTTCGAGCACACCGAGACCACGGTCAGACCTGTAGACCACAGTCAGACTTGTAGACCACGGTCAGACCTGTAGACCGCATTCAGACCTGTAGACCACAGTCAGACCTGTAGACCACATTCAGACCTGTAGACCAGGGTCAGACTTGTAGACCACAGTCAGACCTGTAGACCAGGGTCAGACTTGTAGACCACGGTCAGACCTGTAGACCACGGTCAGACTTGTAGACCACGGTCAGACCTGTAGACCAGGGTCAGACCTATAGACCAGGGTCAGACTTGTAGACCACGGTCAGACCTGTAGACCACGGTCAGACCTGTAGACCAGGGTCAGACTTGTAGACCACGGTCAGACCTGTAGACCACGGTCAGACCTATAGACCAGGGTCAGACTTGTAGACCACGGTCAGACCTGTAGACCAGGGTCAGACCTGTAGACCAGGGTCAGACCTGTAGACCACGGTCAGACTTGTAGACCACGGTCAGACCTGTAGACCAGGGTCAGACCTGTAGACCACGGTCAGACCTGTAGACCACGGTCAGACTTGTAGACCACGGTCAGACCTGTAGACCAGGGTCAGACCTGTAGACCAGGGTCAGACCTGTAGACCACGGTCAGACTTGTAGACCACGGTCAGACCTGTAGACCAGGGTCAGACCTATAGACCAGGGTCAGACTTGTAGACCACGGTCAGACCTGTAGACCACGGTCAGACCTATAGACCAGGGTCAGACTTGTAGACCACGGTCAGACCTGTAGACCAGGGTCAGACCTGTAGACCACGGTCAGACCTGTAGACCAGGGTCAGACCTATAGACCAGGGTCAGACTTGTAGACCACGGTCAGACCTGTAGACCACGGTCAGACCTGTAGACCAGGGTCAGACTTGTAGACCACGGTCAGACCTGTAGACCAGGGTCAGACCTGTAGACCAGGGTCAGACTTGTAGACCACGGTCAGACCTGTAGACCACGGTCAGACTTGTAGACCACGGTCAGACCTGTAGACCACGGTCAGACCTATAGACCAGGGTCAGACCTATAGACCACGGTCAGACCTATAGACCAGGGTCAGACCTGTAGACCAGCGTCAGACCTGTAGACCAGGCTCAGACCTATAGACCAGGGTCAGACTTGTAGACCACGGTCAGACCTGTAGACCACGGTTAGACCTATAGACCAGGGTCAGACTTGTAGACCACGGTCAGACCTGTAGACCAGGGTCAGACCTGTAGACCACGGTCAGACTTGTAGACCACGGTCAGACCTGTAGACCAGGGTCAGACCTGTAGACCAGGGTCAGACCTTTAGACCAGGGTCAGACCTGTAGACCAGCATCAGACCTGTAGACCAGGGTCAGACCTGTAGACCAGGGTCAGACCTATAGACCAGTGTCAGACCTGTAGACCACGGTCAGACCTGTAGACCAGGGTCAGACCTGTAGACCAGGGTCAGACTTGTAGACCACGGTCAGACCTGTAGACCAGCGTCAGACCTGTAGACCACATTCAGACCTGTAGACCACGGTCAGACCTGTAGACAGACCTGTAGACCACATTAAACTTCTTTGATTCACTGTGTGACGTTTGTGTTTCCTCAGGATGAATTCTGGAGAACATACAGCTGTAAGCATCCACCCAGCCTCATGCTTCATCCACCCAGCCTCACGCTTCATCCACCCAGCCTCATGCTTCACCCACCCAGCCTCACGTTTCATCCACCCAGCCTCATGCTTCATCCACCCAGCTTCATGCTTCACCCAGCTTCATGCTTCACCCACCCAGCCTCACGCTTCATCCACCCAGCCTCATGCTTCATCCACCCAGCCTCACGTTTCATCCACCCAGCCTCATGCTTCACCCACCCAGCTTCATGCTTCACCCACCCAGCCTCATGCTTCACCCACCCAGCCTCATGCTTCATGCTTCACCCAGCCTCACGCTTCACCCACCCAGCCTCACGCTTCATCCACCCAGCCTCATGCTTCATCCACGACTGTCATTCTATGTTTACCAGGACCCGGACTGGGTCAAGGCCGGGTCTCTGTTTGAAAGTCACACTGTGTTCTCGTCCCGCAGTGCCGGACAGCTGTGAGCTGAACCCGTGTTTGAACGGGGGCAGCTGCTCCACCCTGGCTTCGTCCTACACCTGCTACTGCCTGCCACAGTTCAGCGGACTCAACTGCGAGCTCGGTGAGTAAAGTTCACGAGGCTTGGTCTGCAGATGGGGGACACAGTGAGTCCTGGGACAGCTGTGGCGAGGTTTGACCGTGACAGGTTGTTGGTTTCAGAGCACCTGGACGCCCCAAACACCTGCCTGCTGGACAACGGAGGCTGCGACCATTTCTGTGAGGAAGAGGACGGAGCACAGACGCCGAACTGCTCGTGTGCAGACGGTTACTTCCTGCACGACGACGGGATGAGCTGCGTCGCCAAAGGTGGGAAACCTGGTGAATGGTTTGCTCGTCTGTTCTAACTCACCGTTAGACTCCTGGAGCCTGTTTCCCTGAACTGTCTGAATCAGGATATGATGCATTACATGTATGGAGACTTTTATTTTGTAGTGTCAGGACGTGGATGCAGAAACGAGAAGCTTCACGTCGTCCTGCTGGTTCAGGTTTTTTGTGTTTTTGTGGTTTCAGAGCCGGTGGTGTGCGGTTCGGTCCCCGTCCTGCAGGAACAAAACAAATCCCAGCAGCTGGACCCGCGAGGTCGGATTGTCGGGGGAACAGAGTGCCCCAAAGGTGAATGCCCCTGGCAGGTACGCTGCAGTTCAGTGTGTAGTCCTGAGATCACTGTATCGAACTCTGACCTCACCAAAACCAGATTCAGCTGGAAAGCCCAAAGTTTCAAAGATAACAAGGTGTTCTGTTTTCTCCAAAAACACCAAACTCAAAGTGAGCAGGCAGAGAAGTGGACCAGGACCTGAACGGTTTGTTTGTTCTGTTCAGGTGGACTGAATGTTTCTGTGGGTTTCAGGTTCTGCTGGTGTATAAAGACAAAGGCTTCTGTGGAGGAGTGATCTATAAACCCACATGGATCCTCACAGCCTCTCACTGCCTGGAGTCGTACGACGCTCAGTTCCTGAAGGTGGTCGCAGGTACGAATCCCTCCGTCTGTTTGGGTCATGGCTTTGACCCTGTCTAAACACACCTCTGCCCTGCTCTTTGTCTGTCAGGCGAGCACAACACAGAGGTGAACGAAGGCACGGAGCAGCACATCCAGGTCGCTGAGATCATCATGCACGAGAACTACAAGACAATCACAGCCGACAACGACATCGCCCTCCTTCGTCTGGCGTCGCCCATCGTGTACACGGCGTACGCCGTCCCAGTGTGCCTGCCGACGCGACCCCTGGCTGAGCGCGACCTCTGGGCCGTCAGCCTGCACACGGTGAGCGGCTGGGGCAGGAGGGGTGAGAACGGACCCACCTCACACATCCTGCGGCGGCTGAAAGTACCACGGATCCGGACGCAGCAGTGTGTGGAGGACAGCGGCGTGGTGCTCACTGACAACATGTTCTGTGCCGGATACATCGAGGGCCGGCAAGACTCGTGTAAAGGCGACAGTGGCGGGCCGCTGGTGACCGAGTACAAGAAGACGGCGTTCCTGCTGGGGATCGTCAGCTGGGGGAAGGGCTGCGCCCGACCGGGCAACTACGGCATCTACACCCGAGTGTCCAACTACCTGGAGTGGATCCACAACCGAACCGCAACGCCAAGTCAGCCGACAAACAACACGGAGGCCTCCGTACACAACCTGACAACCTGAACTCAAACTGCTCATGACAGTAATTAACGAGCAGCCAGCTTGATTAGAGCCTGGAGCTCGTGTTAATTTAGAGAATTATCAATCACAGTGTAATCCCACTGTGTAACTATGTCCAGCTGTACTCGAGGATTTACTCTGATTACATTACTTCTGATCAAACAGCCAATCATCATCCAGGTCCCCAGCAGCAGCTGATATCACTGACTAGTCCAGCAGCAGTCAGCCCAGAACCAGAACCAGACCCAGCAGCAGCTGATATCACTGCCTAGTCCAGCAGCAGTCAGCCCAGAACCAGAACCAGACCCAGCAGCAGCTGATATCACTGCCTAGTCCAGCAGCAGTCAGCCCAGAACCAGAACCAGACCCAGCAGCAGCTGATATCACTGCCTAGTCCAGCAGCAGTCAGCCCAGAACCAGAACCAGACCCAGCAGCAGCTGATATCACTGCCTAGTCCAGCAGCAGTCAGCCCAGAACCAGAACCAGAACCAGCAGAAGCTGATATCACTGCCTAGTCCAGCAGCAGTCAGCCAGAACCAGACCCCAGACCAGCAGCAGTGATCTCACCCTCCTAGTACCAGCAGCAGTCAAGCCACAGCTCGGCGTCTGTCTTTCAGCCTTTTATTTCACCAAGCTCTCACCAACCACTAAAGTCATCCCACATTTACTCTTGTCCAGCGGCTTCTTGCTCGCTCACTCTCTCCTTTTCTCTTCTTAGCTTCCTCCGTCAGCGTCCTCTTCCACTCTCTGCTCCTCTGCCATCATGTCCATAGAAGCTGCTGAGCCTGGAAACCTCTTCTTCTTCTTCTTCTTCCCGGTGCTCTGAGCTAACATGAGCTAACAGCATACCGACTGAGCTAACATGAGCCCTCATGAGCTAACAGCAGCTAACAGACTGAGCTAACATGAAGCTAAGCAGCTAACAGACTGAGCTAACATGAGCTAACCGCAACTAACAACGAGCTAACATGAGCTAACAGACTGAGCTAACATGACGCACACAGCAGCTAACAGGGGACTGAGCTAACAGCAGCTAACAAACTGAGCTAACATGAGCTAACAGCAGCTAACAGACTGAGCTAACATGAGCTAACAGCAGCTACAGCTGTCAGCAGTTTACTTCACTGTCCATCATAAACTCTGTAAATCTCAGAGAGTTGAGGCGGAGCATCAGAGGGAAAACCTTCTTTACTTATTAATTTACATTTAATGACCTTGAACTGGCGTGAGGCGTTCACTGTCTCTCATTTCTAGTTAAGTCGTGAAATACAACTTGTCTCATGATGTTCATATAAATGTTTACGTCTGCTTAACTTGTCTTATAATTGTTGTATGAATAAACTTTGTGACATTTCCTGATGAAGTACATGCTGCTTTGAGTTTAAATACATGATACATGATGATTCAGTCCACATCCTTCTGTTAGTACTCTTCTATGTAGTACTCTGTGTACTTTGTGTACTTCCTGTCACAGTGCTCAGTTTGAGTACGCCAAATGTGAACTTAACGGAAATTAGTTTGATTTGTTTCATAACATTTCACCACTACTTCTGCTATGACTACATGAAGCCGAGAATACTCGAGTACTTTAACTACATGAAGCCAAGAATACTCGAGTACTTTAACTACATGAAGCCGAGAATACTCGAGTACTTTAAGTACATGAAGCCGAGAATACTCGAGCACTTTAACTACATGAAGCCGAGAATACTCGAGTACTTTAACTACATGAAGCCGAGAATACTCGAGTACTTTAAGTACATGAAGCCGAGAATACTCAAGTACTTTAACTACATGAAGCAGAGAATACTCGAGTACTTTAACTACATGAAGCTGAAAATACTCGAGTACTTTAACTACATGAAGCTGAGAGTACTCAAGTACTTTAACTACATGAAGCCGAGAATACTCGAGTACTTTAACTACATGAAGCCGAGAATACTCGAGTACTTTAACTCTTGCAGTGTTTTGAATGCAGAGCTTTCAGCTTGCTGTGTTGCTGCTGTTCCTTCCATTCATTTCAATAGGAACTGAAATGCTGACGGAGCGACGATGTGTTTACTGACCTGGTTAAAAACTGACTCCGGGGTCAGAGGCTCAGTGGGCGTGGCCTTAAAATGCCTCCTAAAAAGCCTCCTTTCCTTGTCATTGAGTTGCTGAGAGACGTTGAACACAACATGTTGCTGAGGAGCTGCTGCACCGCCTGGGTTCTGCTTTCAGGCCTCGCTGCTGCTGCAGGTCTGTTTATTTTGTTAAAGAAAGTTACGTTAGCTTGTAAGTAAGTTACACATGTTACAGTTTCCACATGTATGTTCAAGATAATAATGCACGATGGTGTTTTATCTTCTGTTTCAGTGTTTGTCAAAAGGCACGAGGCTAACACTGTGCTGCAGAGATGGCGGCGCGCAAACAGCGGCTTCCTGGAGGAAATGCAACAAGGAAACCTGGAGAGGGAATGTATCGAGGAGATATGCGACTACGAAGAAGCTCGAGAAGTTTTCGAAGACACAGATCAGACGGTCAGTTTTTCTTTTAGAGGGTCCTTTGAAAGTTTACATGTGATATAAACAGCAGAAGTAGACATGTGTGGTTATGACAAATAAAGCACTCCAACATGTGGTTATGACAAATAATGCACTCCAACATGTGGTTATGACAAATAATGCACTCCAACATGTGGTTATGACAAATAATGCACTCCTGGTCATGCATTATTTCAGAATAAGGACTTGTCGTGCAGTATCCTTAGCTTAATGTGCTAAATTGTTGCTTGTTAGAATCCCCATTTGATTAAACTGTCTGGAGACACACAGATGATCTTGGTGACAATACGTAACATTTTGGGTAAGATGACAAAGGGATGCAACGTAAATGTATAATGAAATAACTTTGTTCTTTGCAGAATCAATTCTGGGCGACATATAATCGTGAGTAACAACTTTGATGTGTGAAAATAAAACTATGCACGAAACAGAACTGATCACGTTATAGGTGTATTGATTTATGGGTATCTTTCTAAACCTTGTGATGAAAACATATTGATCCTCATTCTTCTAAATCAGTTACAGTGCCCTGATTTATTTATTTGTGTGTGTGTGTGTGTGTCAGGCCATGGCCCGTGCTCCACCAACCCATGTCGTAACAACGGGACATGCGTCAGCACCGAGACGTCCTACCACTGTGTCTGTCCTGAAGGTTTTGTGGGACTACACTGTGAGAACTGTAAGAAAAACAAAGATAAGCTCAGATTTGCAGGGGAAATGTATTTATTTTATGAAATCTAGACAGCTCAAGAAGAACTGACCTGATGAAATGTTTGATGAACTTATGTAACATACATTAATGTTTTGTATGTATTTACTTTCCTCAGGGGTAGAACTTTCACTCAAGTGTCTTTACCACAACGGACAATGTCAGCATTTCTGTGACGGATCAGGAGAAACTCAGAGATGTTTCTGTGCTGACGGATACAAACTAGGAGCAGACGGACGAAAGTGTATCGCTGAGGGTACAAATACTACCTAAGTACTACTTCTTTAAAGCACTGAGGTAGTTGCATGCACTGTGATAAGGCACCTTCCCCGGCTGTGTCCAGAAATCCTCCTCAGAAATAAAGGCTTCTGACACGTTATCATGTGAGATTAGTTCCATTTAAAAATACTATCACAGAAGTCAAACACCAGATAATGTGTTTTTCTTCCTTTGGGGGTATTTTTGCTTTAAACATTCCGTCATGGATGAATCGATTCTCAAACTTTGACCTCAACATGAACATCAGATGGTTTTCTGTGTTACAGTCGAGTTTCCGTGTGGACAGCTGGCTCCACAGGAAATACCTGTGAACCAGAGTGTTGTGGGTCAGACCAGGCTGGTGGGAGCTAACCACTGCCCCAAAGGAGAGTGTCCTTGGCAGGTAAACACCGCTGTTTGTCCTGAGGTTGGACCACAGACCACAGGGCCATTAAAAATGTAAAGGGGACGTGCTCTGGGGAGCAGGAATGGGATGAAAAACGTTCAAGGAAATCTGTCCTGGATTTCCACGTTTCACATTGTTACTTTCCCATCTGTTCATCAGGTTCTGGTTCAGTTACATGGACACAGTCACTGTGGAGGTGTCCTCATCAATCCAGACTGGGTCATCACTGCAGCCCACTGTCTCCGTGGCAACAAACCCGAAGACTTCACTGTGGTGGCAGGTAACTGACCTGTGCTTTCTGTTCAGCTTTAATGTTCACTGTCAAATTCACTTGCTTGTAAAGTTTTGTAAAGTTGTTTGTAAAGTTGTTTTGTAAACTTGTTTTGTAAAGTTGTTTTGTAAAGTTGTTTGTAAAGTTGTTTTGTAAATTTGTTTGTAAATTTGTTTGTAAAGTTGTTTTGTGAAGTTGTTTTGTGAAGTTGTTTGTAAAGTTGTTTGTAAAGTTGTTTTGTAAAGTTGTTTGTAAATTTGTTTGTAAAGTTGTTTTGTGAAGTTGTTTGTAAAGTTGTTTGTAAAGTTGTTTTGTAAAGTTGTTTGTAAAGTTGTTTGTAAATTTGTTTGTAAAGTTGTTTTGTAAATTTGTTTGTAAAGTTGTTTGTAAAGTTGTTTTGTTAAGTTGTTTTGTAAAGTTGTTTGTAAAGCGGACTTTTGTCTCATTTAACTGTTTCTTTGTCGTTACCAGGGGAACACAACTTGGATGTGGAAGAGAGCACAGAACAGAGGATACTTGTTTCCATGGCGATTGCCCATGAAGGCTACGTCCCAGAGACGGGTGACAGCGATCTTGCTTTGCTGAAGCTAAATCGATCCGTCACCTTGAACCGGCATGCCATCCCCGTCTGCCTGCCAACCAAACACTTTGCCACGCAGGAGCTCTTGTAGGTCCGCTACCACACCGTGTCCGGCTGGGGCAAGAGGACCATCGGGGGCAATGAGGAGCATGGTGCCGTGCACGCTGCCCCGTTATCCCCCATCCTCCGCACATTTTCTGTCCCCATCATCCAGAACTCACAGTGCTCCGTGAGAGCCAAGCTCAACCTCACCAACGACATGCTGTGTGCAGGATACCTGGAGGGTACCCAGCAGAGTTGCCGCGGAGATGACGGGAGCCCACTGGTCACAGTCTACGGCTCCACCCACTTCCTGACGGGCGTGGTGGCCTGGGGGCGGGGCTGTTTTCACCCAGGGTATTATGGGGTCTACACCAACGTGGCCAACTTTGTGGAGTGGGTGGAGGGCACCATGACAAGAGCCAATGAGAAGCCAGCAGAGAAAGCCGCAGTGACGACTTTTGACATGTTAGAACAGAAAGTGGTTTGATTCAAGATCCTCATTATGAAACTTCATCAACATCCTGATGCTCCAATCACTTCACTCTGTTTGATCTGTTTTGTTGTTTGTTGTATGATGTGAATAAATCTGAGACTGAAGATCATTTGTGATCGATGAGAACGTTTGAATTACTCTGTTCATATAACAAGCCGTGATCAAATAAACAAAGATATTTCCATCCTGTGAGTGAGGAGTCAAAGTCTAAATGTAAGTGAATGTTTCTTTACGCAGACACTTCAAATGTTGATATCTGTATTTTCACTGAGCAGCTGATCAGGAAATATCGATCAGTCTGAACAGCCCCCCGAGCTGATTGGCTGCAGGGCAGGAAGTGTTGAACAGGAGTCAATGTGCTCATTTACTGTAAACGTCTCCTCCCACCATCGACGTCCACATGAAGAAGTGTCTCTGTCCAACACGGACTCATGTTAGCTCACCATGCTTAAACAAATAAATAGGCTTTCTGAGTGGTTGTTTCTTCCAGCAATGCACTCTGGGACTTGTAGTTGACTCCTCTTGTTGTTATGGATCATTGTTTCTTCAGAGTTTCAGCAGGAAGTCTGAAGTTAAGCTCCGCCCGGCTGATCCGTGCAGCTTCAACATGTCAACACCTCCCACGTCTCTCACCCTCTCTCTCTCCATGCAGGTCATTGCCCTCTCTACCACCCCTCCTCCTCTCCCTCTCTCCACACTCAGACTCCATTACTCCCACTCAGCACACTGAGGTTTTTCCAGCCGAGCTCACCTTCACCATCCGGGCCATGTTTTGGTTTCACCGACTGTCCCTCGGCCTGCTGCTGCTCCACCTGGCTGCTACTCACGCAGGTACGCTCATTAAAATCTAAACGTCCGGGAATGAAGAAGAGGGGGAGAACATGGAGTTACAGCACACCACCATGTTGAGTGTTTTGGGTGGAGGTGGTTCTCGGGGTTGGGGTGGAGGGGTTACGTGTTGATTGACGGCTGGCAGCTGACACTTGACCTCGTCCCGTTTTGCGTGGTTAGCATGTTGCTTGTATGATATCAGCAGATTTCTGATGATTGACAGCTCTTTCTATCAGTTAGACGCCGACGTGAAACCTTCTTACATCTCATTGGTCAAACAAGCCACCTGCTGGGCTGTGATTGGTCAAACCAGAACATTTGATCAAAGTTTAAATCAGTCATTGTAAATTGTTTCCTGTGACATGTTTCACCATGCAAACAATCGTACAGAATGATCGTTTGTCTTGCAGTCTTCATGGACGGCAAAGCAGCCAGCGAAGTTCTGACCCGGCGGAGACGAGCCAACAGCTTTTTAGAGGAGCTGAAACAAGGCAACATGGAGAGGGAGTGCGTGGAGGAGCGCTGCAGCTGGGAGGAGGCGCGAGAGATCTTCGAAAACCCTGTTAAAACTGTATGAACCTCCTGCAATTACAGCAAAACACAGCCGACAAACAGTAACAATATAAGTCCGATAACTCCGACACTGTTTGTGTAGAAAGACAAATGTTGCATGTAGCATTGCAGCTAATAATGATCACTTAAATGACGAGGTTCACGAAACATGATCAGACTATCAGACGCTTTCAAATATTTCATGCTATGTTTTTTTCCTGCAGAATGAATTCTGGGCCAAATACGTCGGTAAGGCATTTTATTCCATGTTGTCAAAATGACATAACAGACAAACATGGCTGTTTTGTGGATGATGAGGTGGTGTGTTCCCCTCATCAGGTCTGCTGACCACAACCCCACACGTCTGTTTGTGTATATTTAAATCTGCAGATGGCGACGCATGCGAGTCGAGGCCGTGTGCACATGGAGGACTTTGCAAAGACGGAATCGGTAGTTACAACTGCTACTGTGAGACCGGATACCAGGGCTTCAACTGTGAAATCGGTACAGAACCACAGTCATTCTGGACAGCTGGGCTTAGGCTCAGTGTCCTTTAGCTAAACTAAATGCATCAACAGTCTTAAGCTGCTGGTTCTGGAAGTATAGAAGTCCAGTGCCAACGTTCAGTCCTTTATGTGGTAAGGTAGAGTTCACATCCTGTTTATTATTGCCATAGAACTTGATCCAGGGTTTTGCAGAATCATCGAATCTTGATGTCCTTGCCTGGCGACAGGGTTTAGCTACGCGGTGTGTCGTCCTGTCAGCATCGCTGGTCTTCACAGTGTTTCCGATGTCTCTGCAGTTATTCCTCAGCTCTGTGAGAACAAAAACGGTGGTTGCGAACACTTCTGCAGTGTGGTCAGAGGAAACATTCAGTGCTCCTGCACCAGCGGATATTTCCTGGGATCAGATGACAAATCCTGCCTCTCCAACGGTGAGTCAGGATTTGTCTTTTATTGCTCACACAGTAAAGTCAAGTGCAGTTTTATCTCAACACCAAACTTCACTTTGGCAATGAGGCACAATATAGATGAGATCGTTATGGTCTAAGGACCGTAACCATGATCAAGGTATCTCCATAACTTGGTTATGTCAGTGATCAAACTTTTTGGTTCAATGAATTGTAAACTCCACATGAACTCTTTCAGAGACCTTCAAGTGCGGAGCCCTCATCACTGCAGACATCCGGACTGTTTTCAGGTACCAGCGGGAGAACACCACACTGGAAAACCACAACAGGTCGATGCTGACAGACCTCGACACCAACCGTAACATCACCGTGCAGTACATGCCGGACACTGGTAATCTGTCAGAGCCCTCACTTCCTGACAAGATTCTGAAGAATCAGATTTTGGAGGAACTCATCACCTCTACAAAATCAATGAACACCCGCATTGTTGGCGGAGAGGACTGTCCGCCAGGAGAATGTCCATGGCAGGTAAGAGCAAAGAGAAAAAGAAGACAACATATCCATCAGGACTGTATTTTTTAAATAAGATCCTGATATGAGAAAATAATGGATGACATTGGGGCAAAGGAAGTCATGGCAGAACTGGGAATACATAACCGTCCATTATTGTCTCGATGCTTCGCAAACCAATATTATCTTTACGTGGACACATGGGAATCACTTATGGTCGATAGTGTCCATTTTTGTCTCTATGGGGACCTCTAGGAGTCCCCTCTGAGTTTACTCCATGTCAGCTGTTTTCTGTCCCGCCTCGTCCTCGCAGGCTCTCTTGATGAGCGAGGACCACCGAGGGTTCTGCGGTGGAACCATCCTCAATGAATACATCATTCTGACCGCCGCCCACTGCATGAACCAATCACGCTACATGTACGTCAGGCTCGGTAAGTCCAACTAACCAGTCACCATCAGCCGAAATCACTCAACGGATCTCCCTAATCACCAACTATCTAACTATTTTATAGAAATTCATGGGTTACCACTGTGAACAGCGTTCTGTTCTTCTGTTAAACTTTATATTCAGGTGAGTTCGACGTGCTGGTGGATCACGGGAATGAAGCTACGCACCATGTGGAAACCATCATCACGAACAATAAATTCAGACCAGACACCTACCACAATGACATCGCACTCATCAAACTGGCCTCACCCATCAAGTTCTCCAGGTTCATCCTGCCAGCCTGCCTACCTGAGCAGGAATTTGCTGAAAAGGTGAACTCACTCATTTAAAGAAATATGGATACGACTAGCCCGCCACCTACCTGCAGCTCCACGGCTCACTGATTTACACTGTTTCAAGTCTTTATGCTAAGCTAAGCTAACTGACTGCTCATACCGAGGTATCCCAGAATGTTGAGGAGAGAACAGACCCCACAAACAGCATTTCTTACCTCCTCTTGCAGGTCCTGATGCGGCAGGCGGACGGTATGGTCAGCGGTTTTGGACGTCTCGGCGAGGGTCGGCAGCCGTCCACCATCTTGCAGCGGCTGACAGTCCCCTACGTGGATCGCTCGATCTGCATGGAATCCACCAAACTGCGCATCACTCCTCGCATGTTCTGTGCTGGCTATGACACAATAGCCAAGGATGCCTGCCAAGGTGACAGCGGCGGACCGCATGTGACACGATACCACAGCACCTATTTCGTCACCGGCATCGTGAGCTGGGGCGAAGGCTGCGCACGCAGAGGCAAATACGGCGTCTACACCCAAGTGTCCAAGTACATCGATTGGATCCGTTTAGGCATTGAGAGGCTGATGCCCACAGGGAAGGGTGGCAGCAGGGTGAAGAGGCACCGCGGCCCCATCGAGAGGCTGGTTCTGTAAGACAGCAGATTCCTTTTCCATCCACACTTTGTGCCTCTCGTGTAATCAGTAATTTTATGTTCGAGACTCGATGACACTTGTGGGGTTCCTCAGAGTTCACGTCTCGGTCCTTTATATTTGCTATTTGGTTAAAGCTGCAATAATTCATTTTATGTCCAAAAAACTGTAAATAAAACATTTGATATATTAAGTAGCTGTGGCTAACACATTAGCCCACAGTAACCTACACAAGATTCCACGAAAGACAAAAATGTACAAAAATAAGGACATTAACAGCTGTTCAGTATTTTCAACACGTGTGGAGCAGGAAAGACAAACATGTCTGTATTGTATCAGAAATGAATAAAGAATAATACAACAGTGTGGTGCCTTCATGTTTTCTGTGGCTTTGAATGTTATTTTTGCTTCACGTGAAGAAAACCATTTCACCAAGTCATTTATGATTAAACTTATTTATTCTGACTTCATTTTTCAGGTTTGAGTGTCAAAGGAAATTCTTAAAAAACACAAACTACTTTTGGCATCGTGTTGAATTACCAGTTAAATAATTGATGTTGTCAGTCAGGAAACTTCATTGAGGTTTGAAGAGAAGGATTGTTTTATAAAACTGTTTCTGGCTTTCACTAAACAAAGATGTGTAACCGGTCCGATGTACGATGATGGATTCATGATTTCTGCTCAGGTACACTAAATCTTCTGATCTGAAGGTTTATCTGAATGATTCGTCCCTGTGATGAAACTTGTTGACCTGAAATAAACAGACGGGCTTGTTGAAGTTTCAGAGGTCGGACATGCTGCTTGTTTTGTAAAGTTTGTGGACAGGCCAGAGTCCACTGCAGGGACACGGCGTTTACCGAGAACTGTCTTTACGTTTAACTCTTTGTCTGGACGGTCGGCTGCAGGTGAATTGTGACTGAAAAGAGATCAGAGATCTCAGTTTGTAAAACGTGCCTGAGCCTGTGAACTCACGACATCTCACTTCGATATCTGCTTTATTTTTCATTTCTCACGTTAATTATTGATTCTTGGTGTGACTCATCAGTGTGTGTGTGTGTGTGTGTGTGTGTGTGTGTGTGTGGTCACAGCGGAGTCAGTGTCATGGCGGTCAGCATCATGTCGGCTCGCTGTCGAGCGTCTGTTCTGTTTCGCTTCCTCCTTGGCTGCTTCCTTCAGGTTCTCATCCAAGGAGAAGGTAAGACCTCCGACCTCCGACCTCCGACCCTCTGCTGCGTTTACGCTCTGACGGTTCAGTTCACAGTTTTCTTTCAGTAAACGGATCCTGACTGACGAGTCAGGCAGGAAAAAGACCAAACAGCTGATATGGAAATGTATGGTGGTCTGTTTGTGCCAAAACGCTGCAGAGGTCATCTGAACGTACAAACTCAATAAAGGCAAACCTCTGTTACGATTAATCGACTAAAATTAACGACTTCTGCGTTATTCTCTCGTCCAATCGTCTGATAAAAGACGTCTCCGCCCGCCACACAAACACATAACTTCTGATTGGATTAAAACCTTCTAGTCTCGTCTTGATTTGCTGAAAAAGTTGTGAAATGTTGCTACACTCAATTGTTACTTATTCAGGAAAAAAGGTGACAATACTGATGCTGAACTGACAGACAGACTGTGGTCATGTGACGTCCTTTATCTCGTGTCCTTACGGACATTTAATGAACGAATCAAGTCATGTTTCTTAAAGGGACAGCGCAGGGAGCTTTAGTTCACTTCAAACTGATGATATGTTTGTTTTGGAACATTGTGTCAACGCTACAGAAACACTAGCTAACTGTTAAAGTATGATAAGGTTGTCTGAATGTTTGATTAATGGTTGTGTATTGATTACTATCATCCTATCTGACTTCTTGGGTCGGTGTTGGACTTGCAGTGTTTCGGGCTCCACAGGCCCACAGTGTGTTCCTGCGGTCCAAGCGGGCCAACCTGTACCTGCTGGAGGAGATCCTGCAGGGGAACCTGGAGCGGGAGTGTTACGAGGAGCTGTGCAACTACGAGGAGGCTCGCGAGTGCTTCGAGAACAACGAAAAGACGGTCAGACTCCCGTTAAAATCACTCACTACCTTTCTGTAGGAACTGTTTGTGAACTGTTTGTTTCTTGACAGCTCGCCTTCTGGACCGTTTACTACGGTGAGTCCAGACTTGATTTATTGATCTGTCGATGGCTTGACCGTCCAATCAGTGTGACTGATCAGCTGTCGTCTCTGAGCAGACGGGGACCAGTGTGACCCGAACCCATGCCTTCACGGAGGGAACTGCACCGACAAAGTCGGGGGGTTCCACTGCTCCTGCGCCGCCCCGCACTACGGTCCAGTCTGTGAACTGGAAGCTGTGGCAGACCTGGGAGACAGAGTGCTGCCCCCCATCGCACCACGTTAGACCACTCCCACAGCTAAGATGGCCCCGCCTCCATGGAGGGGCGTGGCCTATCGACCGACATCACTCTACATTTTCAGACCTTTGTTGTCGTATCCATAGCAACAGTCCTCTGCACACTTCTCTTTCAGAAATCACAGAGTGTCCGACTGAAGGTCCGACGGCATGTCACCAGCTGTGCACGGCGTCCAAACACACCTTCACCTGCTCCTGCATGCCGGGATTCAAACTACACACCGACGGACGGAGCTGCCAGCCTGAAGGTCTGACCCCTCCCCTCCTCTAAAGTTAAGCAAACCTGTTCAAACTGGTTATAAACCACTCTCTGTGTCCTCAGTGGAGTTCCCCTGTGGACGACTTCCAGACAAGTTCAACTCAACTGTATCAATGTGTCACCATGGAGACTGTCCCTGGCAGGTAAGATGCTCTCCATGTGGCAGACAGGGCAGAACCTTGAGGTTCTACTGATCCTGACCCTGAAGTCACAGGGTGGGTTTGTTTCCTGTCTCCAGGTATCCCTGTTCAACAGCAGAGGGGTGGAGCTGTGTAGCGGCGTGGTGCTGGGTCGATTCTCAGTCCTGACGGCCGCCCGCTGCATCTTCCTGGACTCTGGGTCTAATCTCCAACCCAACAACTTCCACGTGGTGTCTGGTAACGAGCTTTAGATCACGCCGAGGTTCTCACAGTCGGTTTTTAAAAGTTGATTATATTTTGTTGTTTCTCATCTCTGGTCTCCCAGGCGACAGGAAGGTGATCGTCCCTGTCCAGGTCCTGTTCATCCACAACCGTTTCCATTCACATCACCACGACCATGACCTCGTGCTCCTCAAGCTGGCAAGTCCTCTGCACTTTGGCCCCGCCCTCATCCACCTCTGCCTGCCCACCAAGGACTTCAGCGAGAACATCCTGATGCATCCTGGGAAAACGGGCATCGTCGAGAGACGGGGCGTCAGCCGGACCCAGAAACTCGTCTACATGATGCTGGACGAATGTCGCAGTCAGCTCAACGTCTCGCATCCGCTCAGCAACAAAATGTTCTGCATGAGGAGGCAAAATGGAGCGGCGGGGAACCGAAATAGAGTTTACAGGAGCCCAAATGGACCATCAAGGTACCAAAATGGAGCCCAACAAATGCTGAATAGACAAAATGGCACCCAGGAGAGCCCAGATCGACCGTTGGGGAACCAAAATGGCACCCAGGAGAGCCCAAATCCATCATTAGAGAACCAAAATGGCTCCCAGGAGAGCCCAAATCGACCATTGGGGAACCAAAATGGCTCCCGGGAGAACCCAAATCAACCGGTGGGGAACCACAATGGCTCCCAGAAGAGGCTGAATGGACACACAGTGAACCAGAGTCAAACCCATGACAGTCAAAGTGGAACACCAGAGACACCAAATGGAGTAGAAAACAACGACCCTTCAAAGATTCGCAAGGCCTCAGGAGCCGGCGGCAGTCCAACGTCAAAGGTCAGAGGCAAGCAATGTGGCGGCCTGTTGCCGGGGACGCCCGTTGCCACGGTGGATCGAGGGACGGCGTTTCTGACTGGAATCCTTGTGTCATCATCCGCTGGCTGCGACGGTGGCGGTCTCGTGTTCACGAAACTCTCCCGCTACCTGGGCTGGATCAGACCAAGGCTGGAGGCCTTCGAGGATCACATGACCACTCAAGTCAGCCAGTATCCTGAGATGCGCTAACAACCAGCGCGACGCCGCCACCTTTAAAACTCTTTAACATCAAACTCAGAATCCGTCTGTACCATGGTCGTCTTCTGTGTTTGTGCTCGTGGTACTTTGACAATAAACGTGCCCTGCTGGTCAAACTGGCCGACTGTTCGATAAAGTCCTGATCTCTGTGTTGTCGTCATTACGTTGATTTTATTTTGGCGGTTTGTGTTGTCATGCAGAGTTCATCATCATCAGTAAACAGAACGACTGACCCGGCTCAGATGAACTGATGTTTGTTCTTCTAGAGGAAATATACCTTTATATGCTAGTTATACTATACTATACTGTACGGTACGATATTATACTATACGTACAGTACGATATTATACTATACGTACGGTACGATATTATACTATACTGTACGGTACGATGTTATAATATACTGTACGGTACGATATTATACTATACTGTACGGTACGATATTATACTATACGTACGGTACGATATTATACTATATTATAATATACTGTACGGTACGATATAATATACTGTACGGTACGATATTATACTATACTGTACGGTACGATATTATAATATACGTACGGTACGATATTATACTATACTGTACGGTACGATATTATACTGTACGGTACGATACGATATTATACTATACTGTACAATACGATATACTATACTGTACGGTACGACATTATACTATATTGTACGGTACGATATTATAATATACTGTACGGTACGATATTATACTATACTGTACGATACGATATTATACTATACTGTACGGTACGATATTATAATATACTGTACGGTACGATATTATACTATACGTACAGTACGATATTATAATATACTGTACGGTACGATATTTTACTATACTGTACGATACGATATTATACTATACGTACGGTACGATACGATATACTATACTGTACGGTACGATATTATAATATACTGTACGGTACGATATTATACTATACGGTACAATATTATAATATACTGTACGGTACGATATTATACTATACGTACGGTACAGTATTATACTATACTGTACGGTACGATATTATAATATACTGTACGGTACGATACTATACTATACTGTACGGTACAATATTATAATATACTGTACGGTACGATATTATACTATACGTACGGTACAGTATTATACTATACTGTACGGTACGATATTATAATATACTGTACGGTACAATATTATACTATACTGTACGGTACGATATTATAATATACTGTACGGTACGATATTATACTATACGTACGATACGATATTATACTATACGTACGGTACGATACGATATACTATACTGTACGGTACGATATTATAATATACTGTACGGTACGATATTATACTGTACTGTACGATACGATATGATATTCTACTATACTGTACGGTACGATATGATACTATACTGTACGGTACGATATTATACTACACTGTACGGTACGGTATTATACTATACTGTAGGATATTATACTGTACTGTACGGTATTATACTGTACGGTACGATATTATACTGTACTGTACGATATTATACTGTACGGTACGATATTATACTATACTGTACGATATTATACTGTACTGTACAGTACGATACTATACTGTACGGTACGATATTATACTGTACTGTATGGTACGATATTATACTGTACTGTATGGTATGATATTATACTATACTGTACTGTACGGTACAATATTATACTGTACTGTACGGTACGATATTATACTATACTGTACTGTATAATATTATACTGTACAGTATGATATACTATACGGTACAATATTATACTATACTGTACTGTACAGTATGATATTATACTGTACGGTACGATATTATACTATACTGTACTGTACAGTATCATATTATACTGTACAGTACGATATTATACTATACCGTACGGTACGATATTATACTATACTGTACTGTACGATATACTATACTGTACAGTATGATATTACACTGTACTGTACGATATTATACTGTACTGTACGATACGATATTATACTATACTGTACGGTACGATATTATACTATACTGTACGGTACGCTATTATAATATACTGTACTGTACAGTATGATATTATACTGTACTGCACAGTATGATATTATACTGTACTGTACGATATTATACTGTACTGCACAGTATGATATTATACTGTACTGTACGATATACTGTACTGTACAGTACGATATTATACTGTACGGTACGATATTATACTGTACGGTACGATATTATACTGTACTGCCATGACTTACAGCAGTTTGAACAGATGTTTGGTTGTTCAGTGTCTCGAGGGTTAAAAGTGCAGGAACTCAAACTTGAAGCCATCGATCATATTTACTGCCTAAATAAAGACTCCAATACCCACAATGCACCAACTGGACTCATCCAATACCAATTGGTTCAATAATCAATCTGATACAAGCTGTAACAAACAAGCATCTGTTTTATTCAACGTTTTTCTCACAGTACAAAATAAAAAAAACTTCCTGTAGCGTGTCACAGCCGGAGGGGATTGTGGGTAACGTAGTCTAGGAGACGGTGGACAGCGGAGGGAACGGATTCTGTTTACTGACCACGAGCTTCTGGTGCTGGTGAGAGATGTAACCTTTGATGTGACCCTGAAGATAGAAACCACAGAAGAAGAGCTGAGTCTGTGTGTGTGTGTGTGTGTGTGTGTGTGTGTGTGTGTGTATGTGTGTGTCCTCACCATGTAAATGAGGTTGGCCAGGATACACTGCACCTCGTCGATGTCCACGTCCTCCAGCTGCATCATCCTCAGAGCCGCCAGGAAGGCGTCCAGAGGCAGCTGGTGAGTCCGCAGCAGCAGATACCTGCAGACATCAACGAGTCATGTGAGGTCATCACGCCACCGACGGGCCGGCATTCAACAACACGAGTCATGTGAGGTCATCACGCCACCGACGGGCCGGCGTTCAACAACACGAGTCATGTGAGGTCATCACGCCACCGACAGGGTTGATGAACGCCGACCTTCATCAACGTGGTGTCATGGTGTGTACGTCGCCAAATGTGCATCTATCCGTCACCGAACATTTGATTGGCGTTCTGTGTGAACATGATGGTGGCGGGCTCGAGCAGGCGGCGGCGTGCGGCGGCGGCGTGCAGCTGTACTCACACTTTCTTGAAGAGGTTCCTGTACGTGATGATCTTCAGCTTCTCCAGGATGAGGAAGATCCCGCAGCGGATGAAGAAGGTCTCGTGTTTGGACAACGCCTCGTTCAGCAGCAGCAGGTTCCCTTCACTGAAACACACACACACACACACACACACACACACACACACACTGTGAGGACACCTGATGTCGTGATGTCACTTCCTGCGTCCTCCTCCTCGGACCCTCCGCTCACCTCACAGCTTTGGTGACGTCGGCGAACTGCATGAGGTCGTACTTCCTGAGGAGCTGATGAGTCGGCATGTGACCCTGAAACACGAGAACATGGCGCGGTCACATGGCGCGGTCACGTGGCGCGGTCACATGGCGCGGTCACATGGCGCGGTCATGTGGCGCGGTCATGTGGCGCCTGAGCGCGAGCTAACGTGTCACAAACCAAACGGGAACGTTAACTCAGCGTTTCTGACCAGCAGCATCTTGACGGGCAGCAGGTAGATGAGGATCATCCTCTTGTTCTTCTGGCTGGAGCGGTGACAGTGGTGGAAGGCGTAGGACAGGAACTCCTCGGCTGCAGAGACACGAGCAGGTTTAGACGTGAAGTCACATGATCACAGCGCGCGGCGCCGTGCGCGCAGCGTCCAGGCCTCACCTGGTTTGAAGTCGCTGTCGAACATGGCTTTGCGGCCCACGTAGTATTTGTACGTGACCTTCTGAGCCGGGCTGTAGTCGTTCTTCAGGTTGGAGCTGTCGATGGCTCGGATCAGAGGCTTACACAGGTGCAGCTTGTTGATCTGTGCAATCAATTAACGATCACTCGTTAATGGTCCTTCATTAACAATCACTCACTGATAATCATTCATTAAAGATCATTATAGATCAGTCATTATAGATCAGTCATTATCAATCAGTCATTATCGATCATTCATTAAAGATCATTATCGATCAGTCATTATCGATCAGTCATTAAAGATCATTAACGATCATTCAGACCTTGAAGTAGATCTTGAACAGCTGGTTGCTCAGAAACATCATCCCCCATTTCTTCGAGTCCTCGATCCCTGCACGACTGCAACAAGGAAGGAAGGAAGGAAGGAAGAAAGGAAGGAAGGAAGGAAGGAGGGAAGGAAGGAAGGAAGGAAGAAAGGAAGGAAGGAAGGAGGGAAGGAGATGACATTTAGTTTTTTATAATTTACCCAAAAATAAAGAAGGAGATGACATTTAGTTTTTTATAATTTACCCAAAAATAAACTGAAGAAACGTCTTTGTGTGTATATGTGTGTGTACATGTGTATATGTGTGTGTACATGTGTATATATATGTGTGTGTACATGTGTATATATATATGTGTGTGTACATGTGTATATATATATGTGTGTGTACATGTGTATATATATGTGTATGTATATATATATAGTACATGTGTGTATATGTGTGTGTGTGTGTGTGTACACGTGTGTATATGTGTGTGTGTACATATGTATATATATGTGTGTGTGTACATGTGTGTATATGTGTGTGTGTGTGTGTGTACTGACTTGTCGCTGGCACACACTCTGAAGCAGCTCATCAGCTGCTCTGCTGCTTTCTCCAACATCTCACCAGGTTGACCTTTGCTCTTCTTCTGCAACTGCTGCTCTGCCTGAACACACAGGTTGTCATCACACACACATACACACACACACACACAGGTTGTCATCACACACACATACACACACACACACACACACACACACACACAGGTTGTCATCACACACACACACACACACACACACACACACACACACACACAGGTTGTCATCACACACACATACACACACACACACACACACACACACACACAGGTTGTCATCACACACACACACACACACACACACAGGTTGTCATCACACACACATACACACACTCTCTCTCTGCTGGTTTCTTACATTGTTGGCAAAGATCCTGAGATCCAGAGTGACGGCGAACATCACGGGCAGAGCCCTGAAACACACACACACACACACACACACACACACAGATGAGCACGCTGCGTTCAAGGGCGCCGTGCTAACACTATCCCCCCGCTTCCAGTCTTTGTGCTAAGCTAGGCTAACGTTGAAGCTCACCAGTTCTCCTCTTTGTGGGACTGGAAGGCTCTCAGGAACGACGTGATTGGTCAAGGAGATCCAACGAATGATGACATCACACCGTGTGTGTGTGTGTGTGTGTGTGTGTGTGTGTATCATGAAGGATATTGGACGACAAGCGTCTGGAACTTGTACGCTTCCACGAAGTCGTGATTGGCCACGGCGTAGGTGCACCTGTAACACACACACACACACGCACACACACACACACACAGTCCTGTTACCGTGGTTACCTACAGTGTGTGATGTCTAGGCTGTGGGCGGTCCTACCTCAGGTGAGCTGCGACCATCTCATCGTACGGCGGCTCCAGAAGCTGCTGACATTTCTCTTCAGGACTGGCCAGCTGAAACACACACACACACACACACACAAACACACACACACACAGGTGCAGAGGTGAGGCTGTATCCTAGCAACACCACGTGCTGTGCTGCCTCCCTGAGTGGGCGGAGCCTCACCTGGAGCCGGGGGTTGGCGACGTGCGGGTGTTTGAAGGACAGCAGCTCGGCGCAGAACGAGCCCTCGTGGTTGTCGATCGCCTCGTAGACCTGCGAGAAAAAAAACACACCAACGAAGAAGAAGTCAGCTGACTGGACAGGTGTGAACACGTGACACAGGTCACAGGTCAGAGGTCACCTGCTGCAGGTACTGGTTGATGGTGATGTGAGCCATGACTTCCTGCAGCCGCCGTCACCTGCAGACAGAAAACATGAAAGAACCAATCAGAAGAAGAGGAACACTTTTATTTATATGTCTGTGTTTCTGTGGCCTCACAGAGGAGACTCCTCATCACACACTGTTCTGTTGTTCCTCTCCTGTGGACCTCGAGGTCCCGTGTGGGTCTCGAGGTCCCGTGTGGGTCTCGAGGTCCCGTGTGGGACTCGAGGTCCCGTGTGGGCCTCGAGGTCCCGTGTGGGCCTCGAGGTTCCGTGTAGGCCTTGAGGTCCCGTGTGGGCCTTGAGGTCCTCAGCAGTATTAGTTGTTTGGCTTTGGTTGGGAACAGTAGGTGCCAGTCTATCTCAACACTGTGGTGTCCAGGGTCACAGAGACCTGTTGCTGCCTTCATAGACATAATAGATAGCTTGTTGTTGACGGTCCAATCTGCGTAAACAGACATCTGTGTCTCCAGACTAGAACATGCTGACAATAACACCTCCATGGGTAAAGACATTCTCTGTGACTCATTCTGGGCGTGTAGTATTTGTGCTGTTATCTTGGGGTTTAAAGTCGATCCACCAGGATGAGTTGGGCAGAATGTGAGACCGACTCAGGCACTTCTGATGAACTTTGAGAGTGTCTCTAATTCTCCTTGATCAAGCGTCAATAAATAATGTGTGTGTGTTCACACCGATCATTGTGAACACACACACACACACACACACACACACACACACACACACACACACACACACACACACACACACTGATCATTGTGAACACACACACACACACACACACACACACACACTGATCGGTGTGTGTTGCGTTCACGGTCTGCAGTCTGAACGTAAGATGTAACTCAGCTGCTTTTAATTTGAAAGTCCCGCAGCTAAGCTCATTAATTAGCCCCTCGTTAATTAACGCTGTTTACCTGATGAGCTTCTGTTGGTCACCGAACTCTTCCACCGTCCATGCACGAACCGGGACTGGAAACAACGTCCGGGTTCGTAAGGTCGACTTCCGCAGGTCTTTCAGAATAAGAGCTTACATTTCAAAGTAAAGTCTTGATGATTTTTTTTGCGCGTTGCAGTCACTGGATTAAAAAAAGGAAAGGTGCCTCACTGGCACTTCGGTAAAGTTAAAAAGATCAATCTAATGCGCCGCTACATCAGTTTATACGGTAAAGCGGCTGCATGGTGCCTTCAAGTGCGCCTCGGAAACTCAGAAATCAAACAATAACCTCAGATTTCTAACAGATTGTTCTTTGATTTTTAAATGAACACACTGTGTCTGCAGTGATGATGTCTGATGCCGTATTAACTTCAGAAACTGAGCAGCACTTCTGCATAATCACGTCTTTATTGAGTCACAGCTGACGTCACTACATGCACCAACACGTCACAGTTCACACACACGTACAGCTTCACAATAAAAGTCCTGCTTCTTCTGGCTCTGATTGGTTTGGATCATTCCAACATTGATTATTATGGCCGTCATGGTCCGGTGCACGCGGTCATACCACGAACACGTCTGAGTGAGTTTGATCCAGGTGGCGTGTGGAGCCTGAAAACAGTCATTACATTAAATCAGCTGAGTGGAGCAGGATGATGGAGTGGACCGGACAAAGACAACAAGAACTTCTCCTGCTGCCGTGAAGCCTCTTCACATTAACACTGACAGGGCCAGAACCTCACAGAACCGGACTACACATATCAGCATGTGCGCGTCCACAGGAGCCGGCCTCAGGTTCATTACAGGCGCTCGAGCCCTCAGCCAGGCTGTGGTGGAGCACGAGCTGCGTCCAAACACAAGTAATCAATACACTTATAACAGGGGGGGGTTTGTGTGTGTTCAAAAAGACCCGATTACTGATTACTGATTACTGATTACCGATTACTGATTACTGATTACCGATTACTGATTACCGATTGCTGATTACGATTACCGATTACTGATTACTGATTACTGATTACCGATTACTGATTACTGATTACCGATTACCGATTACTGATTACCGATTACTGATTACCGATTGCTGATTACCGATTACCGATTACTGATCACTGATTACCGATTACTGATTACTGATTACTGATTACCGATTACTGATTACTGATTACTTTCTCTCTGTTAACCCTTTGTTGACAGTCTGTTTCTGTCTCAGCAGTAAAATTCATGCAAAGATTAAATTAAACATTTAGCTTCTGCTTTCAGCAACAATCAGAAGAAACAACGACATGCAGCGATCGGTCCAACACGGGTTGTACACGGGTCCAACACGGGTTGTACACGGGTCAGACACGGGTCAGACACGGGTCGAACACAGATGGACTGTACAGATGTTTACAGACGGACGAGCAAAATGTTTTTAAGATTGATTTTTCTCATTTCAAACTTAGTTTTTGTTAATTTGCTGGATTAAAGTTATTTTTACACAGTTAGTAGTAAAGCTGAACTAGCTCTGAATGCATACCACCAGTGGCTGTGGTACTGCTGGTACTGCTGGTACTGCTGGTACTGGTATGTGCATTCAGTCTCCAGTACAGCCCGTCAGTATCGGTAGCCTTCAGTACTTCAGTTACCAGGACATAACAGTACAGCCAAAAGTATCTACAAGTAGCCAGCAGCAGATATGACATTCAGTATGAACATTCACCAGCAGCAGTACTTGCAGTACTTGCAGTACTTGCAGTACTGTGCAGAAAGCAGTATGTGTATTCAATGTGTAGTACTCAAAGGTAGATGTGAGTAGCCATCAGAGTTGCCCTTGGTGCACATATTAACTGGTCCTCCAGTGTCCAATCACATCGCTCCTCAGAAAGAGTGGGTGGGGCCAGGTGGCCATCCAGCACCGCCCACTCGGCCGTGACTGGGTGGCTGCATGAGGCTCTCGCTGCTGATTGGTCCGTGGAGAGCGGTGCAGGGCGAGTGGGAGGGGCTTAGCTCACTGCATCCAACCGTCCACAGACAGGGATACTGACTGAACACAAACATACATTTATATTCATATTCATATTTATATTTATATTTATATTCATATTTATATTTATATTCATATTTATATTTATATTTATATTTATATTCATATTCATATTTATATTCATATTCATATTCATATTTATATTTATATTCATATTTATATCCAGCTGTCTGTTAACTCATCGTCCATATAAGGTCATGGGCGGTGCCTCACCTGGAGCTGTGAGGAGGAGGAGGCTGTGAGGGAGGAGCGTTACTCGTCAGGGGAACGGAGGTGGAGGAGGACAAAGAGGAGGAGGAGGAGGCGGGGCGAGGGGAGGAGCTGCTCCACCCATCCGATAAGACCTGAACACCTTCAGACAGACAGACTGACACACGACAGGTGACAAGAACCCTGAGCATCAGTTCAATGAGAATATACACACACACACACATGTTTTAAGACTATATAAATGTAAATGTATGTAACCTAAATAATGTGTATATATAAAATAAATAAATGTTTACATATATAACACAAAGACATGTTTGCATATATAAAATAATGTGTATATAAAATAAATAAAGGTTTACATATATAATACAAAGACGTTTGCATATATAAAATAATGTGTATATATAAAATAAATACATGTTTACATATATAATACAAAGACGTTTGCATATATAAAATAATGTGTATATAAAATAAATAAATGTTTACATATATAACACAAAGACATGTTTGCATATATAAAATAAAGGAAGGAAGGAAGGAAGAGGGAAGGAGATGACATTAGTTTTTATAATTACCCAAAAATAAACTGAAGAAACGTCGTTGTGTGTGATAGGTGTGTGGTACATGTGTATATATATATGTGTGTGTAACATGTGTATAGACTATAATGTGTGTGTACAGTGTTGTGATATATATGTGTATGTTATCTATATATGACATGTTGTGTATTGTGTGTGTGGAGTGGGTGTACACGGTGTATATGTTGTTACATATGTATATATAGGTGTGTGGTACATGTGTGTATCATGTGTGTGTGTGGTGTACTGACCTGTCGCTGGCACACACTCTGAAGCAGCTCATCAGCTGCTCTGCTGTTTCTCAACATCTCACGCAGGTTGACCTTTGCTCGTCTCTGCAACTGCGGCTCTGCCTGAACACAACACAACACACACACACACAGCACACACACACAGGTGTCATCACACACACATACACACAACACAGGTTGTCATCACACACACATACACAACACACACACACACACCACAACAGGTGTCATCACACACACACACCACACACACAGGGTTGTGCATCAACACACACACAACACACACACACATACACACACACCTCTCTCTCTGCTGGTTCTTACATTGTTGCAAAGATCCTGAGATCCAGAGTGACGGCGAACATCACGGGCAGAGCCCTGAAAAAACAAAAAAACACACACACACCACAACACCACAACAGATGAGCACGCTGCGTTCAAGGGCGCCGTGCTAACACTATCCCCATCCGCCCCCCTTCCAGTCTTTGTGCTAAGCTAGGCTAACGTTGAAGCTCACCAGTTCTCTCTCTTTGTGGACTGGAAGGCTCCAGAAACACGTGATGGGTCAAGGAGATCCAACGAAGATGACATCACACCGTGTGTGTGTTGTGTGTGTGTGTGTGTGTGTGTGGTGTATCATGAAGGATATTGACGACAAGCGTCTGGAACTTGTACGCTTCACACGAATCGTGATTGGCCCGGCGTAGGTGCACCTGTAACACACACAACAACAACGCACACACACACAACACACAGTCCGTTACGTGGTTACCTCAGTGGTGTGATGCTAGGCTGGTGGGCGGTCCTACCTCAGGTGAGCGGGACCATTCATCGTACGGCGGCCCAGAAGCTGCTGACATTTTCTTTCAGGACTGGCCAGCTGAAACACACACCACACACACACACACACACACACACACACACACCACAGGTGCAAGGTGAAGGCTGTATCCAGCACACCACGTGCGTGCTGCTCTGAGTGGGCGGAGCCTCACCTGGAGCCGGGTTGGCGACGTGGGGGTGTTTGAAGGACAGCAGCTCGGCGCAGAACGAGCCCCTCGTGGTTGTCGATCGCGCCTCGTAACCTGCGAGAAAAAAAACACACCAACGAAGAAGAAGTCAGCTGACTGGACAGGGTGAACACGTGACACAGGTCACAGGTCAGAGGTCACCTGCTGCAGGTACTGGTTGATGGTGAGGTGAGCCATGGACTTCCTGCAGCCGCCCGTCACTGCAGACAGAAAACATGAAAGAACCAATCAGAAAAGAGGACACTTTAATTTATATGTCGTGTTCGTGGCCACAGAGGAGACTCCTCATCAAACACTGTTCTGATTCCCCTCCTGTGGACCCGAGGTCCCGTGTGGGTCTCAGGTCCGTGTGGGTCTCGAGGCCTGCTGGCCTGAGGTCCCGGTGGGCCTCGAGGTCCCGTGTGGGGCCTGAGGTCCTCAGCAGTATTAGTTGTTTTGCTTTGGTTGGGAACAGTAGGTGCAGTCTATCTCACACTGTGGTGTCCAGGGTCACAGAGACCTGTTGCCGCCTTCTAGACAATAATAGATAGCTTGTTGTTGAGGTCCAATTGCGTAAACAGACATGCTGTGTCTCCAGACTAGAACATGCTGACAATAACACCTCCATGGGTAAAGACATTCCTGTGACTCAATTCTGGGCGTGTAGTATTTGTGGTGTTATCTTGGGGTTTAAAGTCGATCCACCAGGATGAGTTGGGCAGAATGTGAGACCGATCAGGCACTTCTGATGAACTTTGAGAGTGTCTCTAATTCTTCCTTGAACAAGCGTCAATAAATAATGTGTGTGGTGTGTGTTCACACCGATCATTGGGGTGAACACACACACACACACACACACACACACACACACACACACACACACACACTGATCTTGTGAACACAACCACACACACAACACACACACACACACACACACCACACTGATCATTTGAACACACACACACTCTGATCATTGTGGAAACACACACACACCACCACAACACACCACACAACAACACACACACTGATCGGTGGTTTGCGTTCACGGTCTGCAGTCTGAACGTAAGATGTAACTCAGACTGCTTTTAATTTGAAAGTCCCGCAGCTGAGCTCATTAATTAGCCCCGTTTAATTAACGCTGTTTACCTGATAGCTTCTGTTGGGTCCCAACTCTCCACCGTCCAGCACGAAACCGGACTGGAAACAACGTCCGGGTTCGTAGGTCGACTCCGCAGGTCTTTCAGAATAAGAGCTTACATTTCAAGTAAAGTCATTGATGATTTTTTTGCGCGTTGCAGTCACTGGATTAAAAAAAGGAAAGGTGCCTCACGGCACTTCGGTAAATTAAAAAGATAAACTATTGCGGCCGCTACATCAGTTTAATACGGTAAAGCGGCTGCATGGTGCCTTCAGTGCGCCTCGGAAACCTCAGAAATAAACAATAACCTCAGATGTCTAACAGATGTTCTTGGATTTTTAAATGAACACACTGTGTCTGCAGTGATGATGTCTGATGCCGTATTAACTTCACAAACTGAGCAGCATTCTGCATAATCACGTCTTTTATTGAGTCACAGCTGAACGTCACTACATGCACCAACACGTCACAGTTCACACACAGCACAGTACAGCTTCACAATAAAAGTCCTGCTTCTTCTGGCTCTGATGGTTTGGATCATTCCAACATTTGATTATTATGGCCGTCATGGTCCGGTGCACGCGGTCATACCACGAACACGTCTGAGTGAGTTTGATCCAGGTGGCGTGTGGAGCCTGAAAACAGTCATTACATTAATCGCTGAGTGGAGCAGGTGTGATGGAGTGGACCGGACAAGACAACAGAACTTCTCCTGCTGCCGTGAAGCCTTTCACATTAACACTGACAGGGCCAGAAACCTCACAGAACCGGACTACACATATCAGCATGTGTGCGTCCCACAGCGCGGCCTCAGGTTCATTACAGGCGCTCGAGCCATCAGCCAGGCTGTGGTGGAGCCCGAGCTGCGTCCAAACACAATTCATCAATACACTATAACAGGGGGGGGTTTGTGTGTGTTCAAAAGACCCATTCTGCTTACTGCTTACCGATTACTGATTTTACCGATTACCGTTACTGATTACTGATTACCGATTACCGATTACTGATTACTGATTACGACTTACCGATTACTGATACCGATTACCGACTACCGATTACGATTACCGATACTGATTCGATTACCGATTACTGATACCGATTACTGATTACCGATTACCGATTACTGATTACCGATTACTGATTACCGATTGCTGATTACTGATTACAGATTACTGATTACAGGATTACCGATTACTGATTACTGAATTCCCGATTACTGATTACTGATTACTTCTCTCTGTTAACCCTTTGTTGACACAGTCTGTTTCTGTCTCAGCAGTAAAAATTCATGCAAAGATTCAAATTAAACATTTAGCTTCTGCTTTCAGCAACAATCCAGAAGAAACAACGACATGCAGCGATCGGTCCAACCGGGTTTACCGGGTCCAACACGGGTTGTACACGGGTCAGACACGGGTCGAACACGGGTCAGACACGGGGTCCAACACGGGTTGTACACGGGTCAGCACACGGTCGAACACAGATGGACTGTACAGATGTTTACAGACGGACGAGCAAAATGTTTTTAAGATTGATTTTTCTCATTTTCGAACTTGTTTTTGTTAATTTGCTGGTTAAAGTTATTTTTACACAGTTAGTAGTAAAGCTTGAACTAGCTCTGAATGCATACCACCAGGGCTGTGGTACTGCTGGTACTGCTGGTACTGCTGTGTACTTTATGTTGCATTCGTCTCCAGTACAGCCCGTCAGTCTCGGTAGCCTTTCAGTACTTTAGTTACCAGGACATAACAGTACAGCCAAAAGTATCTACAAGTAGCCAGCTGCAGATATGACATTCAGTACTTACAGTACTTGCAGTACTTGCAGTACTTGCGTACTGTGCAGAAAGCAGTATGTTATTCATGTGTAGTACTCAAAGGTAGACGTGAGTAGCCATCAGAGTTGCCCTTGGTGCCCATATTAACTGGTCCTCCAGTGTCCAATCACATCGCTCCTCAGAAAGAGTGGGTGGGGCCAGGTGGCCATCCAGCGCCGCCCACTCGGCCGTGACGGGTGGCTGCGAGGCTCTCGCTGCTGATTGGTCCGTGGAGAGCGGTGCAGGGCGAGTGGGGGGGCTTAGCTCACGCATCCAAACCGTCCACAGACAGGATACTGACTGAACACAAACATACATTTATTTCATATTCATATTTATTTTTATTTATATTCATATTTTATTCATATTTATATTCATATTTATATCCAGCTGTCTGTTAACTCATCGTCCATATAGGTCAGGGCGGTGCCTCACCTGGAGCTGTGAGGAGGAGGAGGCTGTGGGGAGGAGCGTTACTCGTCAGGGGAACGGAGGTGGAGGGGACAAAAGGAGGCGGGGAGGCGGGGCGAGGGAGGAGCTGCTCCACCCATCCGATAAGACCTGAAACCTTCAGACAGACGACTGACACACGACAGGTGACAGAACCCTGAGCATCAGTTCCAATGAGAATATACACACAACACACACACACACACACACACACCACACACACACACACACACATGTTTTAAGGCTACATAATAATGTAAATGTATGTAACCTATATACTGTATCTATATATATGTTATATTAGGCCTATAATAACATATACACTATTAATACAAAACATATATGTTTGTATATATAAATATGTGTATATAAATAATAAATGTTTACAATATATCAAATACGTTTACATATATAAAATAATTTGTATATAAAAAAAATAAAGTTTACATATATAACAAAGACGTTTGCATATATAAAATGGTATATTAAAATAAATAAATGTTTACATATATACACAAAGGACATGTTTGCATATATAAATAATGTGTTTATATAAAATAAATAATGTTTTACATATGTAACACAAAGACCTGTTTGCATATATAAAATTAATGTGTAATAAAATAAATAAATGTTTACATTATATAACACAAAGACACTGTTTGTATATAATAAACTAATGTGTTATAAAATATAAATAACTGTTTACATATATAACACAAAGCATGTTGTATAATAAAATAACTAAATGTTTACATATATAAACACCAAAGACATGTTTGCATATAATCAATAAATGTGTGTATATAAAATAAATAAATGTTTACATATAACACAAAGACATGTTTGTCTATATAAAATAAATAAATGTTTACATATATAACAAAAGACCATGTTTGCATATATAAAATAATGTGTGTTATTAAAATAAATAAATGTTTACATATATAACACAAAGACATGTTTGTATATATAAAATAATGTGTGTATATAAAATAACTAAATGTTTACATATATAACACCAAGACATGTTTGTATATCTTAAAATAAATAACTGTTTCCATATATAACAAAAAGCATGTTCTTCCGATCTTGCATATATAAAATAATGTGTGTATATAAAATAAATAAATGTTTACATATATAATACAAAGACATGTTTGCATATATAAAATAATGTGTGTATATAAAATAAATAAATGTTTACATATGTAACACAAAGACATGTTTGCATATATAAAATAATGTGTGTATATAAAATAAATAAATGTTTACATATATAACACAAAGACATGTTTGTATATATAAAATAAATAAATGTTTACATATATAACACAAAGACATGTTTGTATATATAAAATAATGTGTGTATATAAAATAAATAAATGTTTACATATATAACACAAAGACATGTTTGTATATAACTTGATAAATTCCGTAGATTTAGTATTTATTTTCCTGTTTGTTAATATTTCATCTCTCAGTAAATCTCTAATATATAAACATGAAGCACGACATTAAACAGAAATATAAACACACACACCTGAGGAGTGTGAGCGGTGCGGCAGGTAGGCGGTGGGATAAGGTGTGTGTCGCCCCGGGTAACCGTGGTGTTTGTAACCGTGGTGATGATGCGATGTCAGCGGGAGGCTGCTGCCATAAGGAAAAGCTCCGCCTCCACCCGCCGAGCACAATGACCAGCCTTACACACACACACACACACACACACACACACACACATTTAAACTATATGAACGTACATATAATCAGTGATGACAGACTTTCTGTGTTCTGACTCACAGGGTTGAATCCCAGCTCGACTCTCCAGTGACTCTGGTAAGCCCCGCCCGCCTGGGTTCCTGTGGAGGATAAATCAAACACCCATCAGGACACACCCTGTGTGTGTGTGTGTGTGTGTGTGTGTGTGTGTGTGTGTGTGTGTTATCCCTGTTGTTTGAGGTGTGGTGTGACGTCTTACCGCTCTTTAGCGTCCAGAAAGGCCTTCGCAAACGGGTTGTATTTGATCTTCAGAGCCGTGATCTGCAGAGAGTTATGGACCAATCAGCTGTTCTGTTCTTTAGTCATTTCATTTCAAAGGTCAGAGGTCAAAGTGCATGGTACCTCCTCGTTCTGGTAGGCCGTGACGGCGATGAACTGAGTCTCTTTGAAGGAAACGTTGGAGACCAGACGATGGCGAGAGCCGACGCACACGATGTGGAGCTGAGGCTCGTACTTATGGAGAGAGTTCAACATGATCTGCAGACACAGAGACATTCAGCATTCACTCACGTCCTCCACACGCACTGCACACCTTAAACTGTTGGTGGCGCTGTCCGCCAGTCCAACCAGCCAGGACCTACAACACCACCGCAGAAAGCTACAACCACATCGAGTCCAAGTTCTGAGATCACGTCACCAAACAGAGGGAACTACTCGGCTCTCACTGATGGAGGACGTGCGCTGGTTTCATCTGGCTCCTTGTGGTTCCTCATGGTTCTTTGTGGTTCCTCATGGTTCTTTGTGGTTCCTCATGGTCCCTTGTGGTTCTTTGTGGTTCCTCGTGGTTCTTTGTGGTTCCTCGTGGTTCCTCGTGGTTCTTTGTGGTTCCTTGTGGTTCCTATAGTATATAGTATTTCTCCAAAAGTATAAAGGGATCCAGAGCCATCAGCTATCAAGCTCTTCTCCTGTGGACCGGCTCCCAGTTCTGGTTC
>NC_040029.1:13017420-13024920 GCF_000972845.2 Larimichthys crocea | reverse complement strand
CCAACGACTTATAGGTGGACCGACGACCTACAGGTGGACCAACGACTTACAGGTGGACCAATGACTTACAGGTGGACCAATGACTTACAGGTGGACCAAAGACTTACAGGTGGACCAATGACGACTTACAGGTGGACCAATGACGACTTACAGGTGGACCGACGACTTACAGGTGGACCAATGACTTACAGGTGGACCAACGACTTACAGGTGGACCAACGACTTACAGGTGGACTAATGACTTTTTTATGAGGGGTATGTGATGGACACTTTCTTGGGTGGGACCAGACCTGAACCACGGAGCTGGGAGGTCACCTCATACAGGTAGTTTTGTCTTAAATGTGAAGCAGTGATGACGAGACAAGAACAAAGAGACCGTCGTCCTGGTTACCGTCCGTTCTTGGTGACGATCATCTCGTTGGTGATGTGCTGGAACTTCCTCCAGAGCTCGGCCTCCTCCAGGGTCACCCTCAGCTCCCTCTCAGTCGGGTCACCTTTTTCCCGGCCGGCCTGAAGCTCGCTCTCCACCGCGCTGAGCAGTCGTGACATGCAGCGCTCAGCCGAACCGGGGCTGGCATGAACGGAGGCGGTGGCAGCAGAACCGGACTCCCTGTCCTCCTGTAATCCCTCCACCTTCATCTGGATCACACAGACAAAGACACATTCACTGCTGCTCAAACAGGAACGCTGAGACCATGATGTGATGTGTGAATTCCTGTTTGATCAATGTTCTGCCGACTTTAACAAAGTGAAAGCTCAGCGAGGACGCGACTTCAGTTTAAAGTGTCGTGATGGAGAGGACGTTCATTTCAAGACGGACTGAGACAAATAAAAAGGGAACGCGGACTGATCAACTCTCCTCACGGCAACCAAACACCTCTTTATTTCATTTAATATAATTTAAATTCATTTAAATTCATTTAGATTTTCATATGCTTTGAATTTTTTCTGTCTTTGCAAACTTCAGGATTTTAAATCACATTTCTGAGGATCTGATCAACGCTGGAGTCTGTGGATGATTCAGATCTCATCACGTCTGTATATTTATTATAGAATTACATGTAATAATAATATATAACATTTATATTAGATTTAGATTTTTCTCTATTCATGTTTTTTATTATGTTCAGCTTCTTTTTTTATTTTCTTTGAAATCCTGTTTTTATTTGATTTGATTAAAATTCATTTATTGAGACAAATGTGTAACTTGTTTTATTAATTTTGTGTTTTATGATTTTTTTTGACAGATTCAGATCGTTAATAAAAAACAAAATGCACAGTTTGATTTATTTTCTAATGTTTGTTTTTTTGTAGTTTTAGCATCACATTTACTGAGTGTGTGTGTGTGTGTTTGTTATTAATGTGACTAAAAAGCAAAACAATTCTAATAATAATAATTATCTTCAAGTTTCATTTTAGTTCAGAAATAAGAATTTTGAGGAAATATCAACATTTGATTAGAAAACACATGAAAACAATAAGGACGCGTGCTGCCTCTTTAAATGTCACTGACATCCAGATGAATGATTTTAAAATGATTCAGCGTCAATCATTTATTATTATTCAGTATATTAATAAATATGTGTGGAGTTATTCAATGTTTAAGTAATGATGTCAGTGTGATCAGCTGCAGGGTTTCACTCCTGTGGATGAAAAATACATAAAAAATAGATAAACACAAAAAAAGTTTAAAATGTTTTAAAACATGAAAAATATTAGACAGAAAAAAATGGACGAGTTTCAATCATCACAAAACCAAAAACACTGATTCCAGATGAAAGGTGAGCTTACCTGTGACAGCCGACTCTGAGCTGACGAGGTGAAATAATCCAGAAACAAAGTGTTAATTAAAAGAACTGATACAATAATTACAGTGATTAATTAAAGAGTTGACGGGCTTTTGGTTTGTAATGTGAAGCCGCTCAGACTCAGACTGAGCACGTCCCAAACAATCAGAGGGTGTCAGTCCGACTACAGCTCGCTCCACCACTCTCTCTCTCCATCACACACACACACACACACACACACACACACACACTCTTAATTTGACTCAAGCTTTATTGGCCTGAAATTATGATAAAAACACACGCGGCCGAAGTGAATCTGAAGAAACAAACGTCAGAAAATCAGAGACGTCAGACTTTTAAATTAATTATTCATTCACAGTAAAATGTGAACTGATTTTACAAACGTCACCTTTGTCTCAGTGAACGTTCACGTGGACGTCACGTCTGAGCTGAACAGACATTTTAACATAAGACAGATTTTAATAAAGCGTCTGTGTGGAGGCATTTTTCATTCAACACGATGTAACTTTAATAAACGTGTGTGATCCACACTGACCTGTGAGCAGCTGAGTTCATACGTCTGTTCTCACACTGTGACTTTGGGCTCCGATAGCTGCTGTTAGTTAATGATCAGTTTGTTAGCCGGGCTGCGAGCTCAGAGCATCGGCAGCTTCTATGGACATGATGGCAGAGGAGCAGAGAGTGAAGAGGACGCTGACGGAGGAAGCTAAGAAGAGAAAAGGAGAGAGTGAGCGAGCAAGAAGCCGCCGGACAAGAGTAAATGTGGGACTGACTTTTAGTGGTTGGTGAGAGCTTGGTGAAATAAAAGGCTGAAAGACAGACGCCGAGCTGGGCTGACTGCTGCTGGACTAGGCAGTGAGATCAGCTGCTGCTGGGTCTGGTTCTGGTTCTGGGCTGACTGCTGCTGGACTAGTCAGTGATATCAGCTGCTGCTGGGGACAAATACTCGAGTACAGCCGTGGGATTACTCTCTGACAGCAAACAAACAGTGGGTTATAGAGATGATGGTCTGTAGCCGAACCAGCAGCCCAAAAAGCCGTTAACACCGGATGATGACGCCACCGTTTGTCGATTTATCTGACTGCTTAATTAAGCGACGTGGCTTCTCAATTATGAAATAAATCCTCCGTCCTGCAGGGTGAAGTATCACGTGACGCTGCAGAAGAAAAACAGAGTAAGCTGTTCAGATCAGCATGTAATGGAGAAGAGGTCAGATCCACACAGAAAACATCTGGAGACACACGGAGAGCGCGTCCGTCTGTCAGTCAGAGACACCTGATAGCAGCACCGAGTGTGTGTTCAAGTGTGTGTGTGTTTTAATCAGCAGCCGGTGACGGCTGGAGATTACAGGCTTTAGAGACTTAACAGGCATAAAGACAACGTAAACGAGGGCGGCAGGTAAACATCGGAAAACCAGATCACACACACACACACACACACACACACCCCCACACACACACACACACTTTATAAAATGATGGATTCAAATCCATCCTGGATATTTTGGTGACATGTGAAGTCACGACAGACGTTTTTTTTAGAAATACATTATTATTTATTAAAAATGAGCCGACAGGAAGTTAAAAAACAAACTCAGTAACAGTCTGAAAGATAAACAGCTGCTGTGACACTGACGACCAACGCAACAACAAAACAACCAAATAAAAACCGATGAAAGAAGAAGGAGGAGGAGGAGGAATGTGGTTTCTATGAATATTCTATGAGTTTTCTTGTTGTTGTTGTCATGTTGTTGTCTTGTTGTTGTAGTTGTGTTGTTGTTGTGTTGGTGTTGTGTTGTAGTTGTGTTGTAGTTGTGTTGTTGTTGTGTTGTAGTTGTGTTGGTGTTGTAGTTGTGTTGTAGTTGTGTTGTTGTGTTGTTGTTGTTGTAGTTGTGTTGTTGTGTTGTAGTTGTGTTGTTGTGTTGTAGTTGTGTTGTTGTAGTTGTGTTGTTGTAGTTGTGTTGTAGTTGTGTTGTAGTTGTGTTGTTGTTGTTGTGTTGTAGTTGTGTTGTTGTTGTTGTAGTTGTGTTGTTGTAGTTGTAGTTGTGTAGTTGTGTTGTAGTTGTGTAGTTGTGTTGTAGTTGTGTAGTTGTGTTGTTGTTGTAGTTGTGTTGTAGTTGTGTTGTTGTTGTTGTGTTGTAGTTGTGTTGTTGTTGTAGTTGTGTTGTTGTTGTTGTGTTGTGTTGTTGTCTCATTGTATAGTTGACTGATTCTCTGTGAGGCGTTCAGGGACCCCGGCGTCTCATTATTCATGTTACTGGACGTTGTGGCTCGATCACAGAAAGGTGGATTAAGGGTCAGACAGGAAACAGTCAGCTGGTCTCCATGGTAACCACGTGGAGTCAGCTGGTCTCCGTGGTAACCACGTGGAGTCAGCTGGTCTCCGTGGTGAGTTCATAAGTTGAAATATTTAAGGCCTTCGTCAGTTCAAGAGTTTCCCAGGAGCCCAGTGCTGATTGGACACACACCTCACCGCGTCCTGCGTCCTGATTGGTCAGATGCACATTTGACATAATTTGGTGACAGCGTCCCTGAAAGACGAAGAAAGGACACGGGGACTTAAAAAGTTAACGAGTCACACAACATCATACATTTAGACACTACTGTGTGTGTGTGTGTGTGTGTGTGTGTGTTACCTGGCAAAAGGGATGTATGAAAGGCCGTACCTGTGATGAACAACAGCAGCAAGACAGGTCAGTAACACAGGTGTACATACTGTGTGTGTCTCTGTGTGTGTGTGTGTGTGTGTGTGTGTTACCAGGTGAATGCCAGAAACTGCAGCACACAGAACAGCAGAGCGAGGCCGTTATTCTTCCACTGCAGAGACAAACAAACAAATTAACACTGACACACACACACACACACACACAGAACACACACACAGACACATACACACACAGACAGACACACAGAACACACACACAGACACACACAGACACACACACACACACACAGACACAGAACACACACACACACACACACAGACACACACACACAGAACACACAGACACACACACAGACACACACACACACACACACAGAACACACGCACACACACACACACACACACACACACACACAGACACAGACACACACACAGATACTAACACACACACACACTTTTTACCCAGAATGCAGCACACAGCGTCAACACCAGACACACCTGCAGAAAGAAACAGGAAGTTACATATGTGTGTGTGTGTGTGTGTGTGTGTGTGTGTGTCTCTCTGTGTCTCTCTGTGTGTGTGTCTGTGTGTGTGTCTCTGTGTGTGTCTCTCTGTGTCTCTGTGTGTGTGTGTGTGTGTGTGTGTGTCTCTGTGTGTGTCTGTGTGTGTCGTCACCAGCATGATGGCGGTGGCGAGCGCTCTCTCTTTAGCACACATGGTCTTCAGCTGCCTGAACGGACCAATCAGGAACATTGTGCTGGGGTCACATCAGACAGGAAGTGATGTCAGAGTTTCAGATTATTACACAATGCTACGTCTTTTAGCTTTGCATGCTGGGATTTGTAGTTCTGACATTAACTCCAGAGGTTTCCTTTTTAGCTTTAACAGCTGGTCAATGACCTCAGGGATTATGGGTAATGTTAGGGAGGTTTGGACTGGTTCTGTCCAGGTCAGACCTCCTGGTTCTGGTCGGTTCTGGTTGTTACCTGGCCAAAGCGCAGATGTTTCCCACACTGTAGAGGACAGCGAACACAGCAAGACCGATACCTGGGATCCACAGCATACAGGTACCCTGGAGACAGAGACAAGCTGTTACCATGGAGACAGACAAGGACAAAGACTGTTACCATGGAGACAGACAGGGATGGAGACTGTTACCATGGAGACAGACAGGGATAGAGACTGTTACCATGGAGACAGACAGGGATAGAGACTGTTACCATGGAGACAGACAGGGATAGAGAGAAAAAAAAGCCGGTAAGCTGTTACCTTGACTTAAGAGAGCACAACAAGATGGCCTGTTACCATAGAAACAGAAAAGACAGATGGACAAAAAAGCTGTTACCATGGATACAGATAGAAATAACAGGACAAGCTGTTACTTTAGAAAGTCACAGAAAAGAGTGTCAGACAGGCTGTTACCATAGAAACAGACACACAGACAGACAGACAGACAGGCTGTTACCATAGAAACAGACACAGTGACTCACCAGGATGGAGCAGAAAACGCCCAGAATGAAGCAGATCACGAAGCCCTTCATCCTCGTCCCCCAGGCCAGCGTCGACGCCTGATTGGCTCTCTGCAGAGATGATGTCATCATCATCATCAGTCACAGACAGACAGGTGGAGTCACAGACAGACGGGTGGAGTCAGACACAGACAGGTGGAGTCAGACACAGAGGTGGAGTCACAGACACAGACAGGTGAAGTCACAGACAGACAGGTGGAGTCACACACACAGACAGGTGGAGTCACACACACACAGACAGGTGGAGTCACAGACAGACAGGTGGAGTCACACACAGACAGGTGGAGTCACACAGACAGACAGGTGGAGTCACAGACAGACAGGTGGAGTCACACAGACACAGACAGGTGGAGTCACAGACAGACAGGTGGAGTCACACACACAGACAGGTGGAGTCACACAGACACAGACAGGTGGAGTCACAGACAGACAGGTGGAGTCAGACAGACACAGACAGGTGGAGTCACACAGACAGACAGGTGGAGTCACACAGACACAGACAGGTGGAGTCACAGACAGACAGGTGGAGTCACACACACAGACAGGTGGAGTCACACAGACACAGACAGGTGGAGTCACAGACAGACAGGTGGAGTCAGACAGACACAGACAGGTGGAGTCACACACACAGACAGGTGGAGTCACACAGACACAGACAGGTGGAGTCACAGACAGACAGGTGGAGTCACACACAGACAGGTGGAGTCACACACAGACAGGTGGAGTCACAGACAGGCGGGTGGAGTCACAGACAGGCGGGTGGAGTCAGACACAGACAGGTGGAGTCACACAAACACAGACAGGTGGAGTCACAGACAGACAGGTGGAGTCACACACAGACAGGTGGAGTCACAGACAGACAGGTGGAGTCACAGACAGACAGGTGGAGTCACAGACAGGTTTAATAACTTTATATTAGTGTTGACACAGCTCCTGCTCATACTCACGTACGTTCACTCGTTACAGTTACTGCAGTAAACGTTACATTTTACACCTGTTGAAGCAGGCTAACAGGCTAACAGCGGAGCTACGTCACCTCCATCACCTCCATCACCCCGGCTCCATCCGAGCTGCCCCCGTCCTGCCCGCTCAGAACCCGCTTCAGTTTGTCCATGAGCCCGCTCACTGCGCCTCGCGTCGGAAGAAGCACCTGTAGACCTTCCCGGAGCTCCGCAGGTGGAGGTGTGTGCAGGTGGAGACGAGTCAACGGCTCAACCGACAGGTGCAGCACTTCCGCCTGCAGTCCCGCCTCTGGCCACAGCGGGAGGAAGGGGGGCGCTGTTTCCTCCACCACAAACCACGTGACAGTCTTCAACGCGGCCAGACACCTGAGTATTACTGACAGCTTTAGTTACTCGTTACTTTACAGATTACATCCAAGTATTACATCCAAGTAAGTACTTCCAGGAGTCACATTAAACTTTCATTTTAAAACTTTATTCAGAGACTGAATGTAAATCAGGTCACACACACACACACACACACACACACACACACA
>NC_040029.1:12996642-13017410 GCF_000972845.2 Larimichthys crocea | reverse complement strand
CACTCACACACACACACAACACAACACACACATACACACTCACACACACACACACACTCACACACACACACTCACACACACACACACACACAACACTCACACCACACACTCACACACACACACAGAGTTCCTCTGGTCGTACATTAGTTTCACACTTGGCCATTGAGCTGACCTGATTTTCCCTCTTTGGGTCAGTTAAGGTAACTGGATCTTTACCGCTCAAAGGAAACAACTGATGATCTTAAACATCACACACACACACACACACACACACACACACACGCATACACACTCACACACACACACTCACACACACACACACACTCACACACTCACACACTCACACACACGCTCACACACACACACAGAGGTTCCTCTGGTCGTACATTAGTTTCACACTTGGCCATTGATGTGGAAATGCATTTTCTCTGATAAAGCTCTTTATGTGACATGCTGTGTTATTGTCTCTGTTATGGTGTGATGGTGGTTTTAGGAGCTATTGACGATGACACAGTCCTTTAACGGTGGTTTTAGGAGCTATTGACGATGACACAGTCCTTTAACCGTGGTTTTGGGAAACACTGATGAAGTCGTAGTCTTCTAATGCTGGTTTAAGGAACTGTTGATGATGTTGCAGTCCTCCGTTAGAAGTCTTCAGGGACCTTGACCTATCCTCTTGCTGGTGGCATTTTGTGGGTTTCGATGACGTCACAGTCCACTGCTTTGGGTTTTAGGTAGGTCTGATGATGTAACCTTCCCTTCCTGGTGGTTTTAGGGGACTTTGACTCTGGTGGAGCTCCAGTAGACGGGCTGTGGCATGGATACCTGAACATGACATGTAGGACAGGACTGTTTCCTCCACAACCACTCCTCTATACACTGCAGAGAGACAGGAAGACGGTCAGTCACAGTTTCTTCTTTTGTGTGAACTTTCAATTTCAATGAAAGCCTCAGTGTGTGTGTGTGTGTGTGTGTGTGTGTGTGTGTGTGTGTGTGTGTGTGTGACCTCTTTGTGGAAGCTGTGTGCACACTGCAGCTCTCTGGTGCCACCGGTTCCTCGGTTCAAGTCGTTGTGACAGATGAGGCAAACACTGTCTGCATCGCTCTGCAACACAAAGACTTCACGGTCACCAAGATGTTCCGAACACGACTTCAACCCTGATCTACTTACTAACCCTGACCTGCAGCCATCGTGATGTGTAATAACTCTGAAAACTGGACATGTGCTAAGTGAATAAAATCACCCATAAGCCATCAGTCTTTACGCACCAGCGACATGACGTTGCGTCTCCTGAACGTGCCCCGCCTCTCGTGCACTGTGGCCTCTGGGATTGTGGTTATGAGGGAGGGTCTTCGCTCGGAGGTGGGGGCGACGGCTTCCTGCGGTGATGGGAGGAGGCGGCGTGAAGAGGAGCGATGCAGCAGAACCCTCGCCGTCACCGGAGCCTGGGTGGACGAGTGGAGACGAGACAGCTGCATGGCCGACAGGGTAGCCTGGACAGAGAGACAGTTAATTGGTTTAACTGGGTAGCAGATCAGTGGATCAGTGGAGCTCTCACTGATACTCAACATTAAAGTTCAGATATTTGCTTGTAAAGGCCTTTAAAGCTTTAATGAAGAGATTTCAAGAACAGAATGACTCACTGATCCCAAAATAAACTGCAGGTCTAAAAGCCTCATTAGTGGCCTTGAGTGGACGTGCTCCTCTTTAACACCCAACTGAACCAACGAGCTTTGACCCAGCTGAGCTGCCTTGTCACAGCAGTACACTTGTTGCTAATGCAGCTAAAAATGGACCCTGAGAAGCTCTGACAGCCTGAAGTGGAACAAGACCTTTTCCTGCTGCAGACGTTGAGCCTCACTGTTGTTCTTCAGCCTCAGGCTTCCTCTGATCAGGAGCTATCTGATCAAATAAACTGTGCTGAAGTGATCAGACTGGTCCGACTGCAGCTAGAGTTAATAATAGTTTAAACTTTGAATGTTCAAATGAACACTGAACACACAAATGTGACTTTTGTGTTGGGAAATCTTCCCATGGCAACTCAATGCCACATCTTCATGGATGAATGGTGGACTGTAGCGGTCCCAAACGATACCCGCCCAAACTCCTCTTCAAGTCCTGTTATTATTCTATTCTGTTCTATTGATATTCTTCCCAGGTTGCAGCAGCAGACTTTTTCTTCCCTGAATACATTCTTAAGCTCCTCACTGATACCTACAGCATCTTCTGGAGCTGGACATACCCCATATACCTCCATCCTTGCAAGAACTTGCCCCGCAGAGGAAACTCATTTTGGGTATTCTTTTGTTAAGCTCATGGGCATGATTGACGGTTGGAAAGTAGATGGTTCACTTCAGACTCCAGAGACAGATACATGAAGTCCTCTTGGGCAGCTGCTCTGGGTCCCCTGATCTTCTTTAAGAATGGACAGAGTGGAATTACAGAAACCTCTCAAGGACCCTGTGGTGAGATTGTTTCGTATGAAACCATTCATGTCGACATCAAAGTCATAAGCATGACTTATAAACTCGGACTGATGTGTCAACTGAAGCCATCTTTAATGCTTTCTGTTCTCTTACCGGACACGGCAGCGACGCCCGGCGGTCGGCCCTCAATCGGACCGGTGGCTCGATGCTGCTTCTGCTTCCGGCTCTTCCTCGCTCTGACTTCCCCTCCTCCTCCTCCTTCTCCTCCTCCTCCTCTTCTTCTTCTCCGATCTTCTCCTGCCATTCTCCACCTCTGTACCGCTGCATCCAGGCATTGAAGATCCTGGCATCTTCCTCCTCATCCTCATCCTCTTCTTCATCCTCCTCATCAGCCTTCTCCTCTTCTTCATCTGCCATCAGAGGACTCGCGTCTTCTGTGTCTGAAAACACCTCAGCTTCTTCTCTGTCTGGATCCATCGCCAGGATATGTTGATGTTTGTGGAGCTAACAGCTGCAGCTAATGATACTGAACACACACTCAGCCAGGTTACAGCCAGGCTAACCAAATGTGTCCAGGTGACTTAGAACCCGAGTAAACAGCTCGGCCCAATACCAGTTTAAACAAGATAGTTAGCACAGAGATACACGTTCCAATTTACAGCCAGGCTTTGGAAGTGTGTGGATGGATGAAGAAGAGCTGATGGACGGGTGGATGGATGAAGAAGAGCTGATGGACAGGTGGATGGATGAAGAAGCAGCTGGATGGACGGGTGGATGGATGAAGAAGCAGCTGATGGACGGGTGGATGAAGAAGAGCTGATGGACGGGTGGATGAAGAAGCAGCTGATGGACGGGTGGATGGATGAAGAAGCAGCTGATGGACGGGTGGATGGATGAAGAAGAGGTGATGGATCCACAAATCCAGCATCAACCGTTGACCTCGCTCTGATCCATGCAGACACAAAGAAGAAGCCCGTCCTCCAGAACGTCCTCCAGAATCTCCTCGGTTCTTGCTCAGGTCCACGTTCTGCTCCTCGTTCCTCCTGTTGTTGGTTTTCCGTGTTTCTTTGTTGCTTTCTGTGCTGCTGTCACCTGTTAATCCGATTACTGGACCGCAGGACGAAGCAGGGAGATTACCTGGCTTACTGTGTCTAACCAGGTGAGAGGTGACGGCGTGACTTCACCGCCTTTAAATAGTTCAGGTAACTTTCAGCTTAGCTTCACCGGGCTACGTCCACTCTCACTGGGAAGCCTCTGCTGTCCTAAACACAATGTGAGTGTTTGGCCTCTCAGGGCTTCCGTACTTACTACAGTTATTACCTGTGGTCTGTTTTTATTCTACGAAATGTGGACAATAAAGTCTGAGTCTAAGTCTAAGTCTAGGTCTGAGTCTAAGTCTAAGTCTAAGTCTAGGATTAGGTCTAAGTCTAGGTCTAGGTCTAAGTGTAAGTCTAGGTCTGAGTCTAAGTCTAGGATTAGGTCTAAGTCTAGGTCTAAGTGTAAGTCTAGGTCTAGGTCTGAGTCTAAGTCTAAGTCTAGGATTAGGTCTAAGTCTAGGTCTAGGTCTGAGTCTAAGTCTAAGTCTAAGTCTAGGTCTATATGTCTGTGTATATATGTCTATGCCTGCCGCCTATATCCAATCCATACGGGAAGTCTCAAGCGGAAGTCAGTTAATCGCCGAGCTAAAACCAAAATAAAAGCTTTGAAAACACGTACGTTTACACCATGGACTGTATGCGTTACACAACATAATTCTGTGAAGTTACATGTTTATCATAACATATAATTGACTTACAACATTAACGTTTTATGGATTTACCTTCAATATCAACGTTATGAATACAAATGTGAATATTAATAGGACTGAAGAATAAGATTAAATAAACTGAATTCAAATTAAATAGAGAATTAATGAAACAGTCACAACAAATGTCACTTACCATCATTAGTTTATTCATTCATTCATTTTCTACCCCTGATCCTGCACGAGGGTCAGGGTGAGCTGAGCCTGTCTCAGCTGACTTTGGGCAGGATGTGGTAAATATTAATTTATGTAAAAGTTTCATCGACTTACAGTCAATGTTGATTGTAAATATTAATATTACAGTTATTAGGCTAACGCTGTAAGTTATATGTTATGATAAACATGTAACTGCACAGAATGCACGGGGTCGTGTAAACTCTACAGTCTGTGCTGTAAACGTGCCTGTTAAGCTTTTATTTTGTTTTTGTTTTATTTTGAAACTACTTCCGGTATGGATTGGATATATGGCGGCGCCCTTGTGTCTGTGGGTGCCTAGGACTCGTGCACGCGCACTCGCAACCGGAAGTGCCTGGCGCGCGCCCGTCACGTGGAGGCGGGGCCTCGAGCTGGATGTAAACACAGCTAGCTGTTAGCTGCTAGCTGCTAGCTGCTGTGAGCTCACGCGGACATCGTCAGGATGGGTACGTGCTGATTATTTATGTTAATTAATTAATGAGGCAGGTTTAATCACGGTGACGTCATCAGGCTGACCGAGCGGCTCGCGTTATCCTGTTAGCATGTGTGTTAGCGGACAGCCAGACTGCAAACACTGATTACTGATTACTGATTACTGATTATTGATGATCGATTATCGATAATCGATCCCGATCAGCAGCAGCCAGCTGCACGTGCTGCAGGAGACGGCGCATGTGCAGGACGCCAAACTGTTTTTAAAAACCGTCAGGACGCTTTGAACCGAGCTGACAGCAAAAAACATTACGAATCATCAGCATCTGTAAATATTCATGAACCTGCAGCTCCGACGACACCTGACTACACCTGACGACACCTGACGACACCTGACTACACCTGACGACACCTGACTACACCTGACGACACCTGACTACACCTGCACACACCTGACTACACCTGACTACACCAGACTACACCAGACTACATCTCACAACACCTGACAACACCAGACTACACCTGACGACACCTGACTACACCAGACTACATCTCACAACACCTGACAACACCAGACTACACCAGACTACACCTGACGACACCTGACGACACCTGACTACACCAGACTACATCTCACTACATCTCACAACACCTGACAACACCAGACTACACCAGACTACACCTGACGACACCTGACAACACCTGACAACATCTCACAACACCTGACAACACCCGACTACAACCGACTACACCTGACAACATCCCACAACACCTGACAACAATTGACTACACCTGACAACACCTGACAACACCCGGCAACACCTGCACACACCTGACAACACCTGACAACACCTGACAACACCTCACAACACCCGACTACACCCGACTACACCCGACAACACCCGACTACACCAGACTACACCAGACTACACCTCACAACACCTCACTACACCCAACTACACCTGCACACACCTGACAACACCTGCACACACCTGACAACATCCCACAACATCTCACAACATCTGACAACACCAGACTACACCAGACTACACCTGACAACACCTCACAACACCCGACTACACCCGACTACACCCGACTACACCCGACTACACCCGACTACACCCGACTACACCAGACTACACCTCACAACACCTCACTACACCCGACTACACCTGCACACACCTGACAACACCTGCACACACCTGACAACACCTGCACACACCTGACTACACCCGCACACACCCGACTACACCTGACAATACCTGACAACACCCCACAACACCCGACTACACCTGCACACACCTGACAATACCTGACAACACCTTACAGGAGAAGTGGTTAGGAAAGGACAGAGGATGTGTCTATGTGTCTCTGCCAATGTCTGAAAGCTTGCTGGGCTGAACACGACCAGAACTTCTGGGTCCGGTCTGAGAGCCACAGCTCAGCCAGTCTGTTCAGCAGCTAAATGGAACGCAGCCGCCCATCACGTTCTCACCTCCTCCCTCCTCAGGCTCGGCCCCCCCCCTCTCCTCCCTGCGCCTCCTCGTCCCTCCCCTCCGCCTGCTCACGGCGGCGATGTGGCAGGTGGCACGGCAGCAAAATGTGGTGCATTATGGGATGCTGGAGGACTTCGTTTCCATGGTAACTGAGGCTGTGCCGCAGCTGCTGTCGGACCGACAGAGGAGCCTGCTGCTGCTGGCGCTGAGAGCCAAGGTGAGGCGGGAAAAAGTAACTTAGTACATTTACTCGAGTACTGCAGGACCTGCCTGAACGCTGCCTGTGTGTGTGTGTGTGTGTGTGTGTGTGTGTGTGTGTGTGCCCTCTGTCAGGTGACCCTCTGTGATGTCGACCCTCAGGCCGTCCACACACAGCTGGACAAAGTCCACTCTGTGTGCTCTCAGCAGTGTGATGAAGAGGTGGATGGATGGTGTGCAGCTCTGCTGACTCTGACCGATAAACTAACAGAGAGTCCAGCAGACAGACAGCGCCTCCTGCAGGTCGGTGCAACAACACCGACACCAACGACACCAACATCCAGTCCCTCTCTGCAGTCTGCTTCATATGTTCTGTTTTGTTTCAGGAGGTCTTCAACCAGAGTTTTGACTCCGCTCTGCAGTCCCTCATATCGGACTTCCTGTCCAGGATGGAGCAGCTGTTCCCCGTGCCCGACTTCAGACAGGTGCTGAGTTCAAGAATGTAAACATGACCTGGACGTAGTCTCTGAGACGTCCCCGCAGACTGTCTAAAACCTGGACATAGTCTCTGTGACTGTCTAAAACCTGGACGTAGTCTCCGAGACGTCCCTGCAGACTTTTAAAGTTTGAATTTGTGTCTCTCAGGCTGCTTCTTGGCTTGATGCTGCCCCTGGTGGTCTGGAGGACTGTCTGCAGGAAGCGGACAGGGAGGATCTGAAGGAACTACTGACCAATCAGAGCTGTCTGCTGGGGCGAGCGACCTCCACAGGTACTACACCACAAAAAGCAACAACACTGACTGTTTTTGTCGTTGTCGTTGATCGATGACCTTTTTCCCTCAGTGGGTCATGACTCGGAGAAGATCCTCCTCTCAGCCTGGTCCCACCCCCTCTTCACCAAACTGACCAATCCTGACCCTCCTCCCTCCGAGACAGAGGTCCAATCAGATCCTCTCTGTGCTGTGGATCACCCCGCCCAGCTGGACGTGGAGCTGATTAAGGTGGAGGTGGTGGTGATGACGGAGGACGAGCAGGACGAGGTAGAGGAGACTGTGATTGGTCAGACCGCGTCGCCAGTGGAGCACGAGGCGTCCAATGAGAGTTCAGCGTTGGGTGATGACGACTGTGCCGTGACACCTGTGACTCAGGAAGTGGACAGGTGAGACACTTCGTCCTCTTTTGTCCAGACATCAGCTGTGTCAACGCTCCAGTGCTGAACCTTGTTTCCTGTCAGGTTGAAGGACTCACCTGGAAACTTTGCTGACCAATCAGGAGACACAGGTGAGACACACACACACACACACACACACACACACACACACACACAGATGAACTGAACTTCTTTGTCCCGCCTTTCTCCACAGTGGACCAATCAGATCAGTCCTGCTCTGAGGTCACAGCCAACGCCCTGTTCAGCATTTCCCATAATTCCCAGCGGGTGGCTCACAAGTGTCCTCAGTGTGGCAAGTGTTTCATCTACCGCTCTCAGGTGAGCGTGCGTCCACTCAGGTGCATTCTTCTTCTTCAGTTCATGGTGTTTAACTGCTTCTTCTTCCTCAGGTCATCCGTCACCTGCGGACCAACAAGTCCTGCGGGTCGGCCATCGCCACCTCCGGCGCCGTGAACCTTCAGATTCAACCTGATGGTCACGAGGAAGAGCCCCGCCCTCCAGAGCCCCGCCTCCCAGAGCCCCGCCCCTCCAGGAGCCACTCCTGCTTCCAGTGCAACGCCATCTTCAGATCCAAAGCCGAGCTGCTGGCGCACCAGCGCAGCCACCGGGCCCGCCCCGTCTACCATTGTGGCCAGTGTGACAAGGAGTTCCACCACCTGTCCAGCCTGACCAATCACAAGCAGACCCACCTGGACAAAGGCATGTTCAGCTGCAGCAGGTGTGATAAGGTGTTTGAGTCTGCCAAGGAGAGAGACGCCCACCGGCTGCAGCACCGGCTGCCGGACCTCACCTGTACGGTGTGTGACCAGACGTTCAGCTCTCAGACTCAGCTGCTGCGACACCTGCAGGTCCACTCTGTGGAGGGAGCTGATCCCTGCTACAACTGCCGCTTCTGTGACCAGACCTTCTCAGGTAACTTCCTGCAGGTACACCTGCTCATGAGCCAATCAGAGCTCAGCGATTCAGCCGCTTCCTCTATTGTTGTAGCAGCTTTCACAGAGCGACGTCACAATGTGCTTTAGACACAGAGCGATAAAACACGAGGCCAGTTTGAATAAAGTGAGCCGGGTCAGGAGACCTGATGACCTCCTGGTGGTCAGTCATCAGGTCAAAGTCTGAAGGTTCTTGTAGGAAACTGGGTTTGTTTAGTTTGTTAAAGACGCTTCCTCAAAGAGGAATCTTCAGTTCAGACCGGTGAGGATATACCACTCCATCCAGTCAGCTGTTAAGGTCACCTGATCGCAGGTGTGGATGCGGGTCGTCGAGGCCACCTGCGGGTCATCGAGGCCACCTGCGGGTCGTCGACGCCGCCACCTGCAGGTCGTTGAAGCCACCTGGTGTAGATGGTTGTTGAACTGCTTGGGAAGGTGAAACGTCTTCAAGATCCGAAAGTAGTCCAGTTTCCTACAAGAACCTTCCGGGATCTAACCGGGATGATGAAGCGTGAATAAAGATCAGTTCACAGCATTTCTTACGGGGGTTTGTCATCTCGTACCGCAGTCAGAGTAGATGTTTAGCTTCAGTCTGCTGTTGAAGACGCTGCACTCCAGTAGAAAGCTCCAGAGTGAGTAAGTGCAGGTTTTATACCTCACCAAACTGATGTTTGTCCGTCTGTCCAGGAGTGACGCAGCTGCGTATCCACCAGCGCACACACACTTTCCGCTCGTACCAGTGTGACCAGTGCAGCAAGACGTACGGCTCGCTGACCGGCCTCCATTCGCACCAGGCGAGCCACACCACAGAGAGCCGCTTCCTGTGTCCACAGTGCGGCAAGCGCTTCAAGACCCGCGATGGGTTGGAGGGCCACCTGAGGACGCACACCGGGGAGCGGCCCTACCGCTGCCCCTACTGCCCCAAAGACTTCACCGCGCTCGCTGGCCTCAACGTGCACGTGCGGCGGCACACCGGGGAGCGCCCGTACGTGTGCACGGTGTGCGGTAAGGGCTGGCCGTCGGGAGGAGATCTGCAGAAACACATGAGGACTCACACGGGTGAACGGCCGTACGTCTGCCAGGACTGTGGCAAGGCCTTCTCCATCTCCTGTCACCTGACCGAGCACCGGAGGATTCACACAGGTAAGACAGGTACAGGTGTGACGATGATCAAATGAAGAAATGACTCCGTTTCAAATAACTGCCTGTCTCTGTGTCCAGGAGAGAAGCCCTTCTCGTGTCCGGAATGTGGTAAATGTTTACGGAGGAAGTTTGACCTGAAGAAACACATGTTGTCTCACAGCAGCGTTCGTCCGTACGCCTGCGTCTACTGCCCAAAGAGCTACACCCGCAAAACTCACCTGAACAGACACCTACAGAAGCACAGGACTGCCGACAGCGAGGTGGTGGTGGAGGAGGTCGCCGACGAGGCCTGAAGAGTCCGCTTGATCTTTGCATGTTGTATTCATGGTGACTCGTGGTGACGCAGCAGTGAGCGTCCGTGATAATGAAAAGAGCGTCACAGCAGCTTCTACAATATAAAGTCTAAAGGTTCTCACACTGGACTGAATCATAAATCAATCACTACTCACTGATTGGCCTTTTTCTCTGCCCTCTCCTCCTAAAGAGAACTCTCGTGAAGCACCTCGTGTACCTGTGAACTTGTCAAGCACACCCGTCACCCTGAACGGAAAAGGCTCTTCAGAAGAGATGACAGGTGTAGAGATGACAGGTGTAGAGATGACAGGTGTAGAGATGACGGGTGTAGAGATGACGGGTGTAGAGATGACAGGTGTAGAGATGACGGGTGTAGAGATGATGGGTGTGGAGATGACGGGTGTGGAGATGACGGGTGTGGAGATGACGGGTGTAGAGATGACGGGTGTGGAGATGACGGGTGTAGAGATGACGGTGGGCATACAGAGGAGAACCTACCTCCAACACGTGGGTCATCTTTAGCTGCTCTCCACTGTGTCACCACACAACGGTATGGTAACTCTGACAGGAGTCATCATTAATGTGTTCACCTGTGACAGGAGTCATCATTAATGTGTTCACCTGTAACAGGAGTCATCATTAATGTGTTCACCTGTGACAGGAGTCATCATTAATGTGTTCACCTGTGACAGGAGTCATCATTAATGTGTTCACCTGTGACAGGAGTCATCATTAATGTGTTCACCTGTGACAGGAGTCATCATTAATGTGTTCACCTGTGACAGGAGTCATCATTAATGTGTTCACCTGTGACAGGAGTCATCATTAATGTGTTCACCTGTGACAGGAGTCATCATTAATGTGTTCACCTGTGACAGGAGTCATCATTAATGTGTTCACCTGTGACAGGAGTCATCATTAATGTGTTCACCTGTGACAGGAGTCATCATTAATGTGTTCACCTGTGACAGGAGTCATCATTAATGTGTTCACCTGTGACAGGAGTCATCATTAATGTGTTCACCTGTGACAGGAGTCATCATTAATGTGTTCACCTGTGACAGGAGTCATCATTAATGTGTTCACCTGTGACAGGAGTCATCATTAATGTGTTCACCTGTGACAGGAGTCATCATTAATGTGTTCACCTGTGACAGGAGTCATCATTAATGTGTTCACCTGTGACAGGAGTCATCATTAATGTGTTCACCTGTGACAGGAGTCATCATTAATGTGTTCACCTGTGACAGCAGTCATCATTAATGTGTTCACCTGCTCCTGAAGCAGTGGTCGAGACAAACAAATGTAAAGTAATGTGTTATTTTCGGATTCTTGCCAGAGGAGAGTTTGGATCATTTTGTGCTTTGCAAACATTAAAGCTGTCGTGTTTAATATTTCATGTTGTGACTCTTCGTTTTCCCGTGATGACTCGTTACTGTCAATCAGACCAGAGGTCGGCGTGGTAGGATGTGAACAAACTTTATTAGCATCGTGTTGCTCGACCAAGCAGAACAGGAAATGTGTCTAGTCGTCGTCGTCTCCTCCGACGTTCTCGATGGTTTTCCTCATCCACTTGGTCATCCTGAACAGGTGAGTGTAGAAGCCGTACTTTCCATCGCGGTCGCAGCCTTCACCCCACGACACGATGCCCATCTGGTACCAGCGGTCCTCCTCCGGATACTGCACACACAAACAAATGAATGAAGTTCTGGAGAAGTTCTTCTGAAGCGCTTTGGTCCTCAGGATAGTTCAGACATATCACGCTCCAGGTGTTTGTCCACATACATGATCATTGTAAATGTTCGGGTTCTCACCTTCATCACAAACGGTCCACCGCTGTCTCCCTCACAGGCGTCCCCACGCTGGACATCGTCCGGTCTATAACCTGAAACAAACAGAAGACCATCGTGTCCACCATGTTAGCTTAGCACATTAGCATGCTGACGTGTTTCGTCTCGGGTGGGAACCACAAATGCAGAACAGGAAGAAGAACGCTTCATTTAGAAACGGATATTTGAATTATACTGTCAAGTTCTGTCCATCTGTCATCAACACTGCGTAGAGACTGAGCGTTACCAGCACAGAACATGTTGTCTGTGATCCTGACTGTTGTGGACATGCGGCAGGTGTCCTGATCCACGATTGGTAGATGGATTTGCTGGAGGGCTGAAGGTAAGTTTCTGGCTGATGGGTTCCAGGTTTCCTTCAGGTTCCCCCAACCGGTCACACGACCCTTATAGCCCTCAGTCATCAGCCTGTGGGAGGAAAGGTACGGTCACATGACTCAGAAACCACCACGGTCCACGACAGGCTTTGAGTGTGCGTTGTCTTACATCCTGGCGACCTTCCTGGTGGGCAGGCAGATGGGGTGGATCTCATTGCTGAAGGCGACCGGCCGCCTCATGTGCAGCAGAGCGATGTCCCGGTTCAGATTCACCCTCCAGTTGTACTTTGGGTGCACGATGATTTTATCGATGGCCACGATCTTCTCGACACCCTGCTCAAACCTGGAACGGTTAGTAACCTCTGATCAGACTCTTAGAAACGTGGGACAAACACGAACCCCGTGCAGCCCGGCTAACCAACTGAGCTAACAGCAGCTACAGCTGTCAGCGGTTTACTTCACTGTCCATCAGAAACTCTGTAAATCACAGAGAGCTGACCTACATGTTTCTAAGATTTACTGAACCTTCCAGGTTCAAGTACGGTGTCGAGAAGGTCGTGGCCATCCTTCCTGATAGACTGTTAGCAAGCTGTTTTTGATCAGAAGTAATGTAATCTGAACAAATACTCGAGTACAGCTGAGCATAGTTACACAATGGGATCACACTCTGAACCTGGAGACAACAAGCAAACAGTGTTTATAGAGATGATGGTTTCATACGCTGACAGGAAGTCTTACTTGGCCCTCTTGTGTTTCCCCAGGCGGACCAGGATGTCTTCACTGGTGAAGTTCTTGTTCCAGGGTGGGTAGAGGATGCAGTGAGCCGCAGTGAGAATCCATTCGTTGCTGATGAGACTGGCTCCACACAGCAGCTCCTGCGGGCTGCGTTTGTACAGCATCACCTGCCTGCAAACAACACGTTCCCGTCACACCTGAGTCACATGATACCACTGCATGTTTAATGTGTGATGCAGTTACCACGGTGACGGTTACCATGGTGCAGAGGCCACGTCGGCCTCGTCGCCCCCAACGATGCGTTGTTCTCTGTACGACTCCAACAGCTCCACCTCCTTTGTGTCTTTTTTGTTCAGCTTTTCAAACAGGGGGCGCTGTCCACACACTGCGACAGCCAGTAAACCGATCAATGAGTCAGTCAACAGACTTTAAACCAGTTAACAGCAGATACAAAGAGTTAGACTGAAGCACCCCGGGCCACCCGGGTCAGGCTCAGCTGATCTCAGACTGGAGCTTTAGTTTGATTCAAACTCATAACATGTTTATTTCTGAATGTTTTAAAATGTCTCCTGTCCAATCAGATTACTTGGTTGGAACTAACCAGCCAGTCAGTTTGCCTGTTTCTTCCAATCAGTCACCCATGATGACGGTGACTCACCAGCCTCTCCTTCTCCGAAGGTGCGAGGGTTGAAAAACGTCTTCTTGGCGGGCGTCAGGACAGATCGCTCCATGGCTGCAGTCTCTGTTGTCAAGTCATCATTAAGCAAGGGGTCATCTGGGAGACAGACAGGTGGAGAGACAGGTAGGACAGGTAAGAGGTAGACAGAGTTTTTAGGGTAGTATTCTATGGTAGTTCTGGTACTTGTGATGGACTTGTCCTTGTAGTACCTACCACACAGATCCAGGTTGCAGTAGTCCACCGTCACATTTCCAGAAATCTCCACGTAGCACCAGGGGCCCTCTGGGTCGTTGTCAGGGTTACGGCACTTGTTGCCCTGCAGAATAACCTCCGGGATGAACTCTTTGTCCTGGCTCAGCGCCTTTGCCTCTGACGATGACCACTGCAAACAGGTGTGGCCTCCCATGCTAACGGACAGTTCACCAATGTAGTCTGTGCCAAAATTTGGTAAACAGTCCCCAGAGCTGGCTGCTTCTGGGGCCACAGTGGGCGGGATGAAGGCCTCACCTTGAAGAAGAAGGAGAACACATCACACCATGAATGGACTGTTGACAGTCGCCATGCACGAAACCTCAAACTCCAGCTAAGCTCAGTTTACAACCAGGAACCCGGCAGCCAAACAGTACGTTAGATTGTTTGGGCGATGTCAGGTGTGCTCTGATCAGTCCGAGCAGACACTTGCCACATCTCGGGACCCTGCAGAGTTCCTTCTGGACCGTCGGGTCTTTGGTGAAACACCACGGTCCCTCTGGACGCTTGTCCGGGTTTCGACAGAAGTTCTCCTGCAGGATGCTGTTTGGTTCCGAAGCATTAAACTCCCTGCAGACAGACAGGTGAGCAGACAGACAGGTGAGCAGACAGACGGGTGAGCAGACAAACGGGTGAGCAGACAGACGGGTGAGCAGACAGATGGGTGAGCAGACAGACGGGTGAGCAGACAGACAGGTGAGCAGACAGACAGACGGGTGAGCAGACAAACGGGTGAGCAGACAGACGGGTGAGCAGAAAGGCGGGTGAGCAGACAGACGGGTGAGCAGACAAACAGGTGAGCAGGTAGACAGGTGAGCAGACAGACGGGTGAGCAGACAGACAGACGGGTGAGCAGACAAACGGGTGAGCAGACAGACAGGTGAACAGACAGACAGGTGAGCAGACAGACAGGTGAGCAGACAGACGGGTGAGCAGACAGACAGGTGAGCAGACAGACAGGTGAGCAGACAGACAGATGGGTGAGCAGACAAACGGGTGAGCAGAAAGGCGGATGAGCAGACAGACAGATGGGTGAGCAGACAGACGGGTGAGCAGACAAACAGGTGAACAGACAGACAGGTGAGCGGACAGACAGGTGAGCAGACAGACGGGTGAGCAGACAGACAGATGGGTGAGCAGACAGACGGGTGAGCAGACAGACATGTAATGACACTAATCAGTCCAATCCTTAAGTCAGTCAGTCACTCAGACAGACAGACAGACAGACAGACAGACAGTCAGTCAGTCAGTCAGTCAGTCACTCAGACAGACAGTCAGACAGACAGTCAGACAGTCAGACAGTCACTCAGACAGACAGACAGTCAGACAGACAGTCACTCAGACAGACAGACAGTCAGACAGTCAGACAGACAGTCAGTCAGTCAGTCAGTCAGTCAGTCAGTCAGTCAGTCAGTCAGGCAGACAGACAGACAGTCACTCAGACAGACAGACAGACAGACAGACAGACAGACAGGCAGACAGACAGGCAGGCAGACAGACAGTCACCTGATGATGGGATGTGGGAAGCTGTGGCCCCAGCGTTGACACTCTCTCCCTGATACTGTGATGTTGATGTTTCCTGCATAGTTCACACCTGTACCAGAGATACACTCACCTGAACACACACACACACACACACACACACACACACACACACAGTGTCAGTGTAGCTGTACATTAAGATTAAATAAAATTAAGATGAAACTTTTTAAAGTGAATTTACCGTCGATGCATTGTCTGACGAGGTCGATGTTATCCTGTGTTCTTGGCAACTCTGTTCCTTTACAGTCTGACAGACAGACAGGCAGGCAGGCAGACAGGCAGACAGACAGACAGACAGGCAGGCAGACAGACAGACAGACAGACAGACAGACAGGCAGACAGACAGGCAGATAGGCAGACAGACAGGCAGACAGACAGGCAGGCAGACAGTCAGATGTTTGTGTACTCAGTGTTGTGTATGTGTTGGACTTTGTTCATGTTTGCTGTGCAGCACTCGTCAGATTAAAGTTAAACGTATTAATCATGTTTGATGTAGAAATATATTCATCAAGTATTCAAAGTACTTACTTACCCAAATATTTCCCCCAGAAGTATTCCTGAGGGGAGAGTATGTGGTTAGACTGTGAACTGAGCAGTACTACAAGTACTTTTACTTCAAGTAAGTAAAGTATGCTTCTCTGTGATTAGACGAGGGGACAGTGAATGAAAGCAGAAGAGAGGGTCGTACTGTTTTGTCCGTCTGTTCGAACACCTCTCTGGCTTCTTCATGGTCACAGATTTCCTCCACACACTCTCTCTCCAGGTTCCCTGGTATGAAAATAATACACATTCATATGCAGTAGTACACATTCATATGCAGTAGTACACATTAATATGCAGTAGTACACATTCATATGCAGTAGTACACATTAATACGCTGTAGTACACATTAATACGCTGTAGTACACATTAATATGCTGTAGTACACATTAATATGCTGTAGTACACATTAATACGCTGTAGTACACATTAATATGCGGTAGTACACATTAATATGCGGTAGTACAGCGGTCCCAGTACTCAGAAGTACTCAGATATTTACCTTACAAAGTAGTTCTAAGACAGAAATACAAAAGTACTCATCATGTAGAACTGACAGTTTAAAATGTACTGGAGTAGAAGTATAAATTAGTACTCCAGTAAAGTACAAGTACCTCACATTTTGGGTTCTGAATACAGAACGCAGTTCAAACAAGCAGCTTACCTGGTTTCAGCTCCTCAAACAGAGAATTGGCCCGGCGGCTCCTGACCAGAACCTGCGAGGCGAGCTGGGACCCGAGGAAGACTACGACAGAAGATCCAGATCACTGAGTCAGAAATTCTTTCTCCAGTCAACAAGTGTTTCTATAATTTTGTCCACCCCGTCTGTATCAGTGACGTGCTCAGTGTTCCTAATAAACTACATGGTACCAGAAGTACTGCAGTGTACAAATACTGTATTACTGTTCAAGAAAATGTCAACTGAGTCAAACATACTTTAAGTATTTAAAGTAAAAATACTCTGACTGCAGTGGAGTAGAAGTATTACGTAATGGAGAATGGAAATACTCGAGTACAACAGAGTACTTACTATACTCAAACTTGCAGTAACGTGAGTGATAAGTACAAAAATGACTTTAATATTTCTGTAAACTTTCTTTACTGACTTTGTGTATATTTGTACACAAAGTAGAGTTTCAGTAGAGACTATTACAACTTTATACTACTATCCTACGACTAGCAGTATTTCACTTCGATACTACAGTAATAAGAAGCATGCAGGACGGTGGAGGTACCATGGTCTGCCAGGCAGCTGTGCAGGACAAACAGCAGAAGAACAGCAGCTGGTTTAGATGTTGGCTCCACCATGATCCAGACCTCCGAGCAGAACCTCAGAACCAGATCCAGTAGAGTCCCTCTTCAGTGTGTCTCTGTCTCAGTGTGGCTCTCTGTCTGTGTGGGGGAATATTGACCAAAGGGTCAAAGTATAAGTTGGACTGATGAGTCCGACGTGTTTAATGTGAATCCTGTTTACTTTGACTCAACCAGCTGCCTCCAGACTCAGGATGAGCATGAACCGACACTACTACATGAATACTGCAGTATTTTACTAAACCAGGAGACAGCCTATTGAGATGAAAGAATCTCTTTTCAAGGAAGTCCTGGAGTCCAAGGAAAACAAGACAAGGACAGAATTACAACATCTTAGGAACATCCTAAAAATAAAAGAACAGTCCAAGCCGTGAATCAGCCCAAACAGTCCAAGAGTCGATGCTCAGATTCTGAGTCCAGAGAAATCAGCTCACTGAGTTTTATCATCTTCTGTAATAGCCAAGAATCTCCTAGTGAATGAAAGTATACCAACGTTTCCACATCAGAGCAAGCTCACAGTGACTCAAAGCTTAAAGAGCTGTGTCGAACAGAACCTCTGAACCGGCAGTGTCCAGTCTAACAGCGAACACAGCAACAGAACCTCTGAACCAGCAGTGTCCAGTCTAACAGTGTACTGTGTACTGTATAGTATATAATATATATATATACTGTAGTTCTGGAAATATTGGAAAGTGAATCATACTGTGAATTCTACTGCCCTGGCGCTCAGCTCTGTTTAACAGCAGGAATGTGACGGGTTGTTTCATATTAGAGCAGCTGTGAGCGTTCATATGAAGGACAGGACAGGAAGTGCTGCAGCATATTTCAGTAATATCTCATATGCTGATACTTTTCTGACTGACTGAGTCCCTGAACTGTCAAACTGTGGCCTCACATTAACACAGAGGGAATATTCACTGTGACATCAGCACTGACCGTACGAACCTTTGTTCCCGTCAGCTGCGTAATCAACAGCTGCTGAACTCTGAGTTCAGGCTAACGTCAGGGTCCAGACCCGTCAGCTTCCCAACACTCACACCTCTGAACCTGTGAGAGCCTTCAAACCAACCTCATGAACAACAACGTGAGAAGGTCTAAAGAAGGACTGATGACAAAGAAATGATGAGGACGCCTCTGCATCTCTGCTGACTGTGTTTGTGTCTGACTCAGCACAAGCAGAGCAAATATTTGCTCTCAGATACTGAGGTGAAAGTCTGTCAGCAGAGTTGGGTCAGAAACAAAGTGGTGGACCGAGCACTCCGATCTTTACTGAAGCCGGAGCAGTAATACCACCGTGTAGAAATACTGTGGCACAAGTTAAACACAGCTGGAGCTGAGCAGCTTGTCCTGTGCAAACAAAGCTCATGATCATCATCATCATTATTATTATTATTATTATCATTATCATTATCATCATCATCATCATCATCATCATTTTATTTTTGTGGCTTAGGAGGACGGCGCCGTACTACCCTTTATTGGCCAGCCGCCACTGCTCATGAAGTCATTACAACTTAGACCAAAAGGAATACATGGTTCAATGGAGCTGTGGCTCTCTGTCAGCCTGGCTACAGTGCTGAAGAGAAACCTGAGGTTGTTCTTATTTTCCTCTATTAATGAAGAGTAATAGGCTGCTCTGGCATTACAGAGAGCCTTCCTGTATGTTTTAAGATTGTCTTACCAGACTAAGCGAGATTCTTCCAGGTTAGTGGCATGCGATGCGTTCAGATTTACGTGCCTCTTGCTTTAATTTGTGAGACCCTGTCCATGATGCTAACCTCCTATGTTTAATTATCTTCTTTTCAGAGGTGTGATAGAGTCGAGAGTTGTTCGTAATGAGCCTGTAGTACTATCAACAAGATGATCTATTCTCTCTACACGACGTCCACTACATATATAATTACTGTCATTACTGTTACCATATTTCCATTTGAGTTTATAGTTAGTTTATAGTTAATTAATGATTAGCTGCTGCTGTGCATCTGTGTCTATCTCTATCACAGGTTCCACTGCTACTGTAATCATTTTATCATTCATTGTAATTCATTGTCATTTTATCATTCATTGTAATTGTACAATATGTTTCTGTTGATTTGTTCTGTACACGAGACATCTATTGCACGTCTGTTTTTCCTCACTCAAACCGAGGGTCTAAGTACAATTAAGTAATTAAACCTCTTCTTAAAAAGGCCACTCTTGATTCAGATTTTATGAACTAATATCAAACGTTCCCTTTCTCTCTAAGATACTTGAGAAAGCTCTAGCCAGTCACTTATATGACTTTCCCCAGACAACAATTTGAGGAGAACAGTCATGATTTAGAATGAATCATAACGCAGACACCACTAATGAAAGTTACAAATGCCCTTCTAATGGCATCAGATAAAGGACTTGTCCCTGTACTTGTTAGATCTTAATGTTGCATTTAACACCACTGACCATCAAATTCTACAACAAAGCAGGAATATCTAATTGGCATTAAAGGAACTGGTTTAAGTCTTATTTTTCAGATTAATCTCAGTTTGTTCATGTCAGAATCAATTTTATTCGCTATGCAAGTTTACACCAACACAGAATTTACTGTGGCAGGATTGAGCATACACAGAACACACATATATGGAAAAGAATATGGATATGTACAGTACAGAAGTGCAAATCAGTGTCATAAAGTGTCATGTGCAAAGTTCAGTGCGATTGCTGGGTGGGGGCGGGGTTTTGTCAATGATGAATTCTCCATGCACACCAACACATTGTTCCACAATGTTCTGTCCTTGGAGCAATTATATTCAGCTTATATGTGCTTCCTTTCATTAGGAATTACTTGATTAAATTTCATTGTTATGACAATGATACCCAACTATATTAAGAGTACTGATCAAGCCAGATGAATGCATGTATCATAGATGTTTTTATCTGGATATCAGCATTAGTAATAGTATTTTAATAGTGGTGAAAACCAGGACAATTTGGTAGTGAATGTTGAAAATCCAGGATATCTGGACACGTGGATACATGGTACACAGTGAGCACTTTTGTGGCTGTGTTCCTTCATGCATTTATTTTTTGCTGAAGATGGCTTCTGCTACATATGTGGTGAAAAACAGAAGAAGAGATTAAGAAATCGTATATATTGTTAAAATAATGACAAAGTTCCAAATGACTAGTTTTCTAACTAAATGTATTGAATATATGAATAATCTTAATTTAGAAAAAATACCAGCAACAATTATACAAACATATGTTTATGTGAAAGCCAAAATGTATGGATTTTTCTATTTCTTTATATCACTGTAGGCCATTAAGGACATAACAGGTAATGTGAATATATATGATATAAAAAATAAAGTAATGTGGGTCACCTACCCTAGATTTAAATAAAATTGAAATGACTGAATGTAGGCCAAACACACTTTGCACATATTAAAAGAAAATTGTTTTATGCATTAAACATGCCAAA
>NC_040029.1:12953892-12996632 GCF_000972845.2 Larimichthys crocea | reverse complement strand
ATTACCATTACTATGCGGGGGTAGTACAGCTGGTCCCAGTATCAAGACGTACTCAGATATTGACCTTACAAAGTAGTTCTAAACCCGAATACCAAGTACTCATCGTCTCGACTGACAGTTTAAAAATGTTACTGGAGTCGACTATAATTAGTACTCCCGTTTAAAGTACACGTTACCTCACATTTTGGGTTCTGATACGAACGCCAGTTCAAACAAGCAGCTTACCTGGTTTCAGCTCCTTCAAAACAGGAATTGGCCCGGCGGCTCCTGACCAGAAACCTGCGAGGCGAGCTGGGACCGAGGAAGGAGACTCGACAGAAGATTCCCAGATCACTGAGTCAGAACTTCTTTCTCAGTCAACAAGTGTTCTATAAATTTTGTCCACCCCCATCTGTCTCAGTGAGTTGCTCAGTGTCCTAATTAAAACTACCTGGCTACCAGAAGTACTGCAGTGTACAAATACTTTATTACTGTTCAAGAAAAGTCAACTGAGTCAAACCTACTTTAATATTTACAGTAAAAATTTACTTGACTCAGTGGAGTAGAAGATTACGTAATGTGAGCTGGGACATCCAACATTGGACTTTTAAATTTTGTAAACTTTCTTTACTGACTTTGTGGTATATTTGTACACAAAGTAGAGTTCAGTTTAGAGCCTATTACAACTTATCCTTACTATCCTACGACTAGCCCGATTTCACTTCGCTATTACAGTAATCAGAATCATGCAGGACGGTGGGGTTACCATGGTCCGCCAGCAACGCTGTGCAGGAGACCACACAGCACGAAGAACAGCAGCTGGTTTAGATGTTGGCTCCACCATGATCCAGAACCTCCGAGCAGAACCTCAGAACATAGATCCAGTAGAGGAGTCCCTCTTCAGTGTTGTCTCTGTCTCAGTGTGGCTCTCTGTCTTGTGTGGGGGAGGGAATATTGACCAAAGGGTTCAATATAAGTTGGACTGATGATTCCGACGTGTTTAATTGTTCCTGTTTCTTTGACGCAACCCGCTGCCTCCAGACTCAGATGAGCATGAACCGCACTACACATGAATACATGCCAGTATTTTACTTAAACCAGGAGCCAGCCTTATTGAGATTTGAAAGCATCTCTTTCAAGGAAGTCCTGGGAGTCCCAAGGGAAAACAAGACACGGATCCAGGAATTACAACATCTTAGGAACATCCTAAAATAAAAGAACAGTCCAAGCCGTTGAATCAGCCCAAAAAGTCCACGAGTGTAACTCAGATTTCTGAGTCCAGAGAAATCACTCACTGAGTTTTATCATCTTCTGTAATCAGCCAAGAATCTCCTATGAATGAAAGTATACCAACGTTTCCACATCGAGCAAGCTCCCCAGTGACTCAAAGCTTAGAGAGCTGTGTCGAAACAGAACCTCGAACCGCAGTGTCAGTCTACCCGTTGAACGCAGCGACAGCAGAACCTCTGAACGGCATGTCCAGTCTAAAGTGAACACCGCGACAGAACCTCGAAACCAGCAGTGTCCAGTCAACAGTGAACCACAGCGACAGAACCTCTGAACGGCAGTGTCCAGTCTAACAGTGAACACGGCGACAGAACCTCTGTGAACCGCATGTCCAGTCTAACAGCGCACCCAGGACCAGAAAACCTCTGACCCAGCCGTGTCCGTCTAACAGTGAACACCGCGACAGAACTTAACCGGCAGTGTCAGTCTAACAGTAACACGCGACAGTACAGACCCCGAACCGGCAGGTGCCAGTGTCAGTCTACATACAGTGAACACAGCGACAGACCAACCCTACCGAACCTGGCAGTGTCAGTCTAACAGTGAACACAGCGCCAGAACCTCTGAATCCGGCAGTGTCCAGTCTAAAGTGAACCAGCGACAGACTCGACCGGCCAGTGTCCGTCTAACAGTGTGAACACAGCGAGCCAGACCCCAAACGGCAGTTCCAGTCTATCTTCTAACAGTGACCACAAGCGACAGACAGAACCTCGCGAACCGGCAGGTCCAGTTTCAACAGTGTGTGAACACAGGATAAAGAACCTCCGAACCTGCAGTGTCCAGTTAAACAGTGGAACATCCAGCGACCAGAACCTCTGAACCGCCAGTTGTCCAGTCTACCCGTGAACACCACGAAGAACCTCCGACGGCAGTGTCCAGTCTCACGTAACACAGCGACAGAACCTCGAACCGGCCGTGTCCAGTTCAACAGTGACCAAGCGAAAATACCTCCGACACCGGCAGTGTCCCGTCTAACAGGAACACAGCGAAAGGAACCTTCCGAACCGGCATGCGTCTAACAGTGAAACACAGCGGAAAGAAGAACTCCGAACCGGCAGGTCCAGTCTAACAGTGAAACCCAGCGACAGTACCTCCGAAACCGGCAGTTGTCCAGTCTAACAGTGACACAGCGAAAGAACCTCACGATCCGAACCGGCAGTTCCAGTCTCTAACCGTACACAGCGAAAGAACTCCGAACCGCAGTGTCCCGTTCTAACAGTGAACACAGCCGACAGAACCCTCGAACCAGCAGGTCCAGTTTCTAACAGTGAACACAGCCGACCCAGGAACCTCTGAACCGGGCAGGCCAGTCTAACAGTGTACTGTGTATGGTATAGTTATAATATATATTCTACTGTAGTTTCTGGAAATATTAGAAAGTGAATCATACTGTGATTCTACTGCCCTGGCGGTCAGCTCTATTAACAGCAGGGAATGGACGGGTTCGTTTCCATTAAGAGCTGTGATGCTTTTCATATAAAGGACAGGACAGGAAGTCTGCAGCATTATTCAGTCATCTCATATGCTGATACTTTTCTGACTCACTGAGTCCCCTGAAACTTCAACTGTGGGCCCACATAACCGGGAATATTCACTGATGACATTCAGCACTGGACCGTACACCCTTGTTCCCGTCAGTGCGTAATTCAACAGCTGCTGAAACTTGAGTTCGGCTAACGTCAGGGTCCAGACCTCGTCAGCTTCCCAACACTCACCCTTGAAACCTTTGTGCGACCTTCAAACCAACCTCATGAACAAACAACGTAGGAAGGGGTCCTATCTCTAAAGAAAGGCGGTGACAAAGAAATGATGAGGGCGCCTCTGCATCTCTGCTGACTGTGTTTGTGTTAACCTCAGCACAAGCAGACAAATATTGCCTCTCGATACGGGGTGTGAAGGCTGTCGCAAGTTGGGTCAGCGAAACAAAGTGGGTGGACCCGGAGCACTCCGAATCTTTACTGAAGCCGCTCAGCAGTAAAGACACCGTGTAGAAATACCTGTGGCACAAAGTTACACAGCGGAGCTGCGAGCAGCGGGGGCGGGCCAACAAGCCGCAGGAGGCACAGCAGCCGCAAGGAGGATGAGGAGCCGGCGGATTATGAAGCGCGGAGAGTATAGGTAGGAGGGAGCAGGCGTAGGTCTGGGGGAGGAGGAGAGTATGAGAGGAGGAGGAGGGGAGGAGGAGGGGAGGAGGAGGGGAGCGAGGAGGAGGAGGCGGATGAGGAGCGAGGAGGAGGAGCAGAGCGGAGGAGGAGGAGGAGGAGGCAGGGGGAGGAGGAGGAGTAGAGCAGCAGCAGTATAGTAGGGAAGAGGAGAGGAGGAGGAGCCGGATGAGGAGGATGGCACACTTGAGGAGTAAGGAGGAGGATGATGAGCAGCAGCCTGATAGTAGGAGGATGAGTCGGCAGGCGGTGGGAGGAGGGAGCCAGGAGTAGGAGAGTAGGAGCGGGAGGAGGATGCTGTGATGATGGGGAGGAGGAGGAGTATTAGCGGTGAGTTTATGGGAGCCAGCGGCAGCCGCAGCAGTGAGGAGGAGGAGTAGTAGGATAGTAACAGGGGGAGAGGAGAGTAGGAGCCGTCAGGGAGTAGGATGGATATCAGGAGGAGGGGGAGGAGAGGAGTGATGATGAGGAACCGGAGGAGCTGAGGAGGAGGAGGGAGCCGTAGATGGATGATTCGAGAAACACGATGAGGATTGATTATGAGAACAGTAGGATGATGAGATGATTAGTTAGCTTATTCGTGTATGCATTATTATTGTGATTATATTATTATTATTAACATTATTCGTCTTATTATCATATTATTATTCTTTAGGATGATGTTATTCTTATTATCATTACCGCTGATCGGTTATCAATATCATGTTCAACCATCTCCAAATGAACTGGCACCACAGTGTTACATTTAGAAAATGAATACATAAAATAAACATATCTAGAGGCCCTCATACATTTTAATCCACCCGCTTCCCCGTGATAACGAGATAATTAATTTGAGATCTCAGAAGAAAACAAAAACGATGGTCTCTGTATGTAAATCAGTATTACAGAATGTACGGCATATGGTGGAGTCAGGATACAGATCGAGCAAACCTGTTAACCACTTAGTAAACTCCAGTTTGATCCATAAGTTTCTGACAAAGGTTGATACCACTTGATCCTAGGACCATCCTTATGTTCCCTCACTCAGCATCAAGCATATCACTGAATTCATTGGAGAAAAGAAATTCAGCCTCAAAGTTACTTATTATTGAAAAGGCATCAGTGCCATATTTACTCTTACTAAAATCTCTTGCCATAATTTCGCAAAGGTTATACATATTGTCACGTTGTCTGTTACAAGAGGACACAGGACACTTTTATTTCACAGGTTACAGTGCACGAATGCCAAACCTGCGTCAGGTAATTTAAAGAGGGCGCGAGGATGTTCTGGCTGCTTTTCACGTACTTATCAGCTACTTCTCAATAAATGTTTTGAGATCTGTGGAATGTTGTATTTTGACAGAAAACATGAGGCCTAAAAGATATATTTAAAAATATAGATATTTTAAAATAAATCAAGTTCATCTAGTGCGGGCCCGATCTAATTGATGATCTCAAATTAATTATCTCGATCCCGAAAAACGAGGAAAAGGAAACTGTATGTATGTATGTATGTGTGTATGTGGTAGTATGTATGTATGTGTGAGTGTGTATGTATGTATGTATGTATGTATGTGTTGTATTATGTATGTATTGTATGATGTATGTTATGTATGTCTGTATGTATGTATGTGTGTTGTGTTGTGTGTGTGTGTCTGTATGCTGTATGTATGTGTGTGTGTGTGGGTGTTTGGTGTGTTTGTGTGTGTGTGTGTTGTGTGATGTATGTAGTATGTATGTATGTTTTGTATGTATTGTATGTATGTATGATGTATGTGTGTTGTGTGTGTGTGTGTGTGTGTGTGTGTATGTATGTATGTTATGGATGTTTGTCTGTATTATGATGTATGTGTTGTAGTGTCGTATGTGTTGTTGTATGTATGTATTATGTGTGATGTGTGGTATGTATGTCTGTATGTTGTATTGTAGTCTGTGTGTGTGTTGTGTATTGTACTGTATTGTGTGTTGTTGTGTGTGGTGTGTGTTGTCTGTCTGTATGTGTGTGTGGTGTGTGTGTGGTGTGTGTTGTATGTCTGTAATGTATGTCTGTATGTATGTATGTATGTTTGTATGTTTGTATGTTATGTATGTATGTATTGTATGTGTGTGTGTGTGTGTGTGTTGTGTGTGTATCGTATGTAGTATGTATGTTTTTATGATGTTGTATGTATGTATGTATGTATGTTGTGTGTTGTGTGTGTGTGTGTTGTGTGTATGTATGTATATGTATGTTAGTATGTATTGATGTATGTAGTATGTCGGATGTAGTGTGTGGTCGGTATGTATGTATGTATGTGTGTATGGTGTTGGTGTATGTATGTAGTCTGTATGTATGTATGTATGGTGTCTGTGTGTTTTTGTCTTGTTCTGTATTTAGTGTGTATGTATGTATGTATGTATGTGTGTATGTGTGTATGTATGTATGTGTGTATGTATGTATGTACTGTATGGTGATGTATGTGTTTATTGTTGTATGTGTGTAGTGTGTATGTATGTATGTATGTTATGTATTATGTATTATGATGCGTGTATGGTTGTGTATGTATGTGTGTTGTATTATGTATTATGGTGTATGTATGTATGTATGTATGTTATGTATCGTTTGTGTGTGTTGTATGTATGTATGTATGTATTGTGTTTATGTGTGATGTATGTATGTAGTGTGTGTGTATGTGTGGTGTGTATGTCGTATGGTGTATGTATGTATTATGTGGTATGTGTGTATGTCTGTTGTATGTATGTGTGTGTATGTATGTATGTATGTAGTTATTGTATGTATGTATGTGCTTGTGTTTGTGTGTGTTGTATGTATGAATTGTTATTGTATGTATTTATTATGTTGTATGTAGTATGTATGTATGTATGTTGTGTGTGTGTGTGTGTGTGTGTGTATGTTATGTATGTATGTATGTATGTATGTTATGTAGTATGTATGTATGTATGTATGTATGTATGTGTGTATGTATGTATGTATGTATGTATGTGTGTATGTGTGTATGTATGTGTGTAGGTGTGTATGTATGTATGTGTGTGTATGTATGTATGTATGTATGTATGTGTGTATGTGTGTATGTATGTGTGTATGTATGTATGTATGGCCTTTTAGGGCTTCCGTACTAGCGGACAGTTTGCACTCATCGACCTTGAACATGGCGTCCAAAATGGTTCCAGTTACAACTGAACTCGACAAACTAACTCACTGAAACTTCTTTCTGTTGTACATACGAACATTCAGTATTCATAACGGCTGAAACTGTGCTTGTCAATTAGCATATTAGCACGTAGCCTAAAACCAGAAAACTAATCACAGAAATTTCTCCGCTCATAACTCAGAAAACATACAACTCAGGTCCGTGAAAATAAACAATATTCTTCCATAAACGTTAATAACTGAATAACTGCATGAACAGACTTATAAGAAAGTTCTTTCTATGACAGCTCAGAGTAAACGGTCAGTCAGCACCATCTAGTGGACAGGCAGTAGAACTACATCATGTGATTTCTCTGACACCTGGTTTGTGCCACAGGTTCGACTGGTTTTGACGTCACTCTCATGTCTTTTTTTAGACTTGGACTTTGGGATGATAAATATTATGAATATTCACATTGTTCTTACAGATAATATCCTCACAGATACAGTCTGATGTTCTGGAGGTTCTGGTACGTCTTTGTGATGAACCAGAACTGAGAAATGAACTGAAAACCAATGTGTACCAATGTGATCCACACTGCGGCTTCACTCCATCTTTCAGTGCTGATCTTTAGTTCAGTACATGGTTAGATAGCACCATCTAGTGGACAGGCAGTAGAACTACATCATGTGATCATGTGATTTCTCTGACACTCACCTGCTTTCTGCCACAGGTTCGACTGGTTTTGACGTCACTCTCATGTCTTTCTTTAGACTTGGACTTGAGGTTCTGAGGGTGTGACGGCGTCCTCAGATCAGATGCACACAGACACCAGGACTGACGAGGAAGAAATGAGCAGCTTCTTCTCTCCCAGTGTTTCCTCCACACCTGAAGGTGGAAAGTGTCTGTAAGTGGACCTGAAGTGACCCATGAGGCACCGCTCACCCTGAGGGTGCTGACCTGATGACCCGCTGACACTGTCCTTACTCAGACAGTGAGCCTGCTTTCTGCTCCTGCTGCTGACTTTCACACGTCGGCGTCACCAGGTTCAGCACTCAGCTCTGGACCTTTGTTCTCTGCAGCCACGGAGGAAGTGACCCAACCTCGATCCTGAAAACATTGTGCTCGCCAACTGAGAGGAAATGATTGAGCTTTGGGACGAGTCACTCCACTGTTTCCCAGCCAGGACGATAAAGTTTGTGAGGCTGAAGTTCAGGTCCGGACTGAGCTCCTCCTGAGGCCGACCATGTTAAAGACTGTGGTGGCATTCAGTCACGGGCCGGCCGTGTTCTGGTTCAGGTTGATGTTGGGTTGATTGTTGAGTCTCTGTGGTGTCAGCGCCTCCTAGTGGCTGTTCCTGATAGCTTGCTCATGTGCTCATGTCACATGACTTAAGTCAGGAGGTGAGTCGTGGGGTTGACGTTGACACTTGGTCCGATCCTGTCTTCAGTTGCAGTTCCTCCATCGTTGTTCGTGTGGTTGACGTTGACACTTGGTCCGATCCTGTCTTCAGTTGCAGTTCCTCCATCGTTGTTCGTGTGGTTGACGTTGACACTTGGTCCGATCCTGTCTTCAGTTGCAGTTCCTCCATTGTTGTTCATGTGGTTGACGTTGACACTTGGTCCGATCCTGTCTTCAGTTGCAGTTGTCCTGGTCGAGACAGACAGCAGCACAAACCAAGAACAAGTCAAACCAAAACAGACACAAGACACACAGACAATATTCCAACACATAGCAGTCTGAAAATGCTCAAAGTACAATACAAGCCATGAAATCAACACCTTCAGCTAAAACAACAACAGCTCGATGATTCATTCTCTACATCTTTCAATCTTTAAAAGCATTCAAAGAGATCTTTGAGTTTTAAAACATTCTGTGAAACATTCAGTCAGAGGGTGCTGAGTGTCCAAACGCCCTCTTCCCTCGCTCAGTACCAACATTTGGTTCTGATAAAATATAAAAGTCCCTTGAATGCAGCGAATATTGTCCATCACACTTAGAAATAAAAGAACAGAGGTATGTTGGGAGCAACCCGAGAATCAGCTTGTATATGAAAATATAGCACTGGGGTGCTGAACAAGCCCATCCTACCCGAGCATAAAGCTCACAGTGGTGAGTCAGTCAGCTTTACAATTAGTGATGAACCTGAGTGATGATGATAAGCTGTATCAGTCATATGCAATGCCTGAGCAGGAGCACGCATGTACAACAGATTCCCATCGCAACATATTCCCAAGAGCAGGTAAAAATGTTGCAGCAACAAGTTTTTACACTGAAAGAGAAACACAACTTGTTTCTGAAATAGAAACTTAACTTCAGCCTCAGTTTTTTAACCAGGCATTGTACATGTTGCTTAAAGGTCAGAGAATCACATGCACTTGGTTTTTTCAGCAATAAGAACAAGTTTTAAATAAATGAGACAAAGTTTTCTGTACAGTATTAAACACACATTGCAAGTGGTCAACAGCTTTAGTGAGAGTTGATACACTGCAATAAATAACTGTGTCATCAGCATATCAGTGAAAATCAGCATCTTTCACATCTTTACCCAAATTATTGATAAAAAATGGTCAAAAGAAGTGGGCCAAGCTCAGAGCCCTGTGGAACACCCTTACAAACAGGCAGAACATCACTGACCATCAAACCTGATACACTGGGACCGGATCAGAACTGTAGTTTGAGAACCAACCAACAGCTTTCTCTGATAGCCCAATATCAAAAAGCCTCTGAGGATAAATGATACGCAGCCATTAAACAGCCACTTTATGACGACTTCTTTCAGATAACAGATCTGATTAATGATTCACACTCATGAGTCTCTCTGGGTGTTTCCTGTTCAAAGGTTCATTCACTCTGAACGTCGTGTTGCAGTTAGTTTTCTCCGTGTGAACCTCCAGCTGAAGGTAATGAACAAGTTTTTAATGTGTGACTCGTTAACACAAGCTGTCGTCAGCTTAGTTACACTAGAAACAGAAACAATGTGCCGCTCCATTCTTCATTTGTCCAAAGTCACAACTCTGAGTTTAACTGTGGACTCAGGACGAAGGAGCTCCACCAACGATATCCGCCATGTAGTGTGTGTGAACAGTGGAATAAGAGTAGAACCAGAGTGAGTTGAGTTAGAGTCTTTATTAGCAGGATCCGGGGTCTTTCATTACAGTGGAGGTCTGATAATCTACCTGTGTGTGTTCTGACTTTGTTTATTTCATGTACCAGCTTCTAAATCTGAGTCTGACTTACAATTTATGCCACAAAATACGATGACAGGAAGAAGTTTAACAGGATTTGTGTCCGATGATTAGAGAGAGAGCTTTGGTAGAGAGACATACAGTAACAATAACAGAGCGAGCACTGGCCTCGATAAAGCTGTTATTATTCAGAGGAATAAAAAGTTATTTACAGTCAGCAGGTATAGACACACCTACAGCAACACACCTCAGCTCCTCCCACCACTGAACAACCTGCTACAAATTGCAGCAATCCCTGATCCTGTCTGAGCGCATGCTTTCACAGTAGTGCCTAAAGCTGCCTCAGGGGAACCTCTGAAGTAAGAAACAAAAAACAAAACTTTATTTCTTAGTGGACTGCTGTGAAGTTATGCACTTCAGGCACTTTGTTTTAATGTTGGTTGGTTTATTTAATAAAATGTGACATATTCTTTAAATAAAATTTGATTTCAAGTTGGTGAGATTTTGTAATGCTATATTGACAAAAAAGTTGTCAAACTCACATTACATACAAAATTGTGTTTACAGTTAGTGAATCGTACTATAGTATATATTATAATTTATAGTACTGTATAGTTTATAAGCTAAGTGTTCTGATAACTGTGTGGTTTTCCTTTAATCAATCATCTTTTTTTGATGATAGTGTTATGCTGTGTGTTCTCTTCCACAACAATGACTGTAAATTAACAATCATTTATAAATACTTTTAGGCTATATATATATAGTCCAGACATAGACTGGTTAATATTTTTGTTAAGGTAGTAACAAACTGACTGAATAATTATACAGACATGATAAACTATGATAGACTGCCAGACAGGAGGTTTATGGATGCAGTGAAAGAGGACATGAAGGTTGCTGGTGTGAGAGAAGAGGATGCAGAAGACAGGGTTAGATGGAGGCAGCTGATTCACTGTGGTGACCCCTGAAGGGAAAATCCCAAAGGAGGAGAAGATAAACTATGATGAATGTTGGCGCCCTCTGGTGGTCAGAGTCACACACTACAACACTATCCTGCCACATCATGAACAAGAATGATTGAGTTGTAATGAAGCTTTATTTCATAGCTCATGATCCATTTCATGTCAGGAGATCTGCTTTGAAGCAGGGAGTTATGATGGAAAACCACAGCCACTTGAAATCTGAGTGAAATGTGTTTCAGTTCAAGTTTTAAAAAAATTTGGTCTTCTTCCTCTAACATGTCAGTCCTGTATAGCTCCATGACTACATTACATGACTGATCTGGGAGGAACTGGCAGGACGTTCCACCAACAGGGAACAACAGACGAGAAGAGTCTGGATTGCCTTGAGCGAACGGAGGAGGTAACATATGTCTGTGTGAGGACGGTAGGTCGGTGCAGTACTGGAGACTACTTTGTAGTCAGCATTAGAGATTTGAATTGAATGTGGGCTGCTACAGGTAGCCAGTGGAGCACGATGAGCAGCAGGGTAACATGTGACCTTCTGGGTTGGTTGTAGAGCAGGCGAGCCGCCACGTTCTGGATCATCTGAAGAGGTTTCACTGTCAGGCTGGAGGCCCGTCAGGAGGGACGGTACAGTGATCTAGTCTGGAGATGAAAGCTTGTGTCAGGAGCTGAGTAGCATGTTGAGTTAGGTAAGGCATGACCGGGCAACTGAGGCGACATGATTGGAGGAGGTCAGTGTGTCATCAATCATAACCTCTAAGTTTCTCACCACCCTGGTGGGACAGAGACACAGGGAGTCAGTGTTGATGTTAATGTCATGGTGTATAGTAGGTTTGTCTGGGAGGAGCAGCAGTTCAGTTTTTGAGACGAACCAGAGAACCTGGATGAATTCAGAAGGATTCAGAGTCAGATCCTAGTAGTGTAATGCTTGACCTGCTGAATACTCTGACCGTCCCAGTCAGTATAGTGTAATGCTTACACTTTCACTGTCTCAACACACCAAGGGACCCAAGAAACTAGAAAGGGGGTCACTATAAGTAACTAACAGCAGCTACTGCTCTCATTACTACTTGATTTACTGTTCTTCATCTGATGGATGTGCATGTGTTAGACGCTGTGTCTCACCTCTGCTTGTCATTTTTTACAGTGCATCTCCTGGTTGTCTGCTTGGTTTTCATTTTTTACAGTGTGACAGAGTTTTTGTGATAAAGATGCAAACACAATATTATTGATCATAAAGTGTCAAAAACATTCAGCAGTATTTTCTGTAGGGTTATTGATCTAAAGTACACATGAGTAAACATCAAATATAGAATAAATATAGTCGTGTACCAATGTGTCCACACTGCCTGCCCACTCCATCTTTCCGTGCTGATCTTTAGTTCCAGTACATGGTTCGATATCCATCTAGTGGACAGGTAGTAGAACTACACATGTGATCATGTGATTTCTCTGACACCCACCTGCTTTTGCCACATGGTCGACTGGTTTTGACGTCACTCTCATGTCTTTCTTTAGATGGACTTGCATTCTGAAGTGTGACGGGTCCTCAGATCAGATGCACCAGACTGATCGAGGAAGAAATGCAGCTGATTCTTCTCTCCCAGTGTTTCCTCCACACCTGAAGGTGGAAAGTGTCTGTAAGTGACTGAGGTGAGTCAGCAGGTGAGAATCCTACCAGAGGAAATGTGTCAGTGTTTGATCATCAGGATCACTTTGATCACATTGTGCTGTATCACTGTTTAACTGGACAGGACAAATGTTTCTCCTCATGCTGATGGTTGATTCACATATCTATTATTGATTGTTGTTGAATTTCTTGAATGTTAAAGAACATGATTTCACAAAGACGTACATGTCATAGGTTGCTGTCTCTCCAGTAGAGTCAGCGCAGTTTGATTGTAACCTGAGCTCACTGCTCAGTGCAAAATGTGTCTGGACTGGTCCGACAGCTCGGATCAACTTGCTCAGGGTTGTTTGAACTGTTTCATAACTCTGATGTGAAGTGCATGGAAAGTGTTGATGTGATGTTGAGTGTTGAGTGCTCACATACAGCCTACATTCAATTCAAGCCTCATGACGAGGCTGAGCTGGTTTCACTGAGCCCTTAACACAGTCCAGGTCTCAACTGTCCCAGAGGCTTCAAAGTCCTTTTAGATGGACCAGAACCAGCCCAGAGTGTAACAGAACTTAGTATTGTTTAGAACCCCTCAGATGCTCCCGCCTTTGTCACGGACTCTTGTAGTTTGTAAAGTGACTAATGCAGATGACTTCTTCTGTGTCGTTGGAGACTTTTGGAGCGTGACGTGAAAGCACGTGTCGTTCTTAGTGTCAGAGAGCAGCGCGTGCTGCGCGGACACCTCACAGGGCGCATGCATGAAGCCGCCACTCTTGACAGTACTAATATGTGTAGTGGACGTCGTGCAGGACCACAGCGGCAGCTAACGATCTACGAGAACTGCTGGACGACGAGACAGAAAACTCCGGAGTTTGGTTAGTAACATGCATTAATGAGACATGTCCACAAGGAGAGAGAGAGAGAGAGAGAGAGAAGAGAGGAAAGAAAAGAAAGAAGAAAGAAAGAAAGAAAGAACAGAAAGAAAGAGCAGGGTGTTTTCGGTAAGGAGATGTGAATGCATCTTGAACCAATACCGTGCCTGGCTAGGCAAACCCTGGGGGGGCAGTCTACTTACTCGGGGACAGTCTAATCCTATGCAGCTAACTAAGGATGACCCTGAGCCAGCACTAACTATAAGCCTCTATCAAAAAAGGAAAGCCTCAGTCTCCTCTTAAAGGTGTTGACCGTGTCTGCCTTCCTGCAACCCAGAAATGGTAGTTTGTCTCACACGAAGAGGAGCCCTGATAGCTGAAAGCTCTGGCTCCCAATCTACTTTTGGAGACTATAGGAACCACAAGGACCCACACGGAACACAAGGAACCCAGCGTCCTGAGAGCGCAGTGTTCTAGAGGGGTAGTAACGGTCTTTGGCTCCTTTTAGATAGATGGTGCCTGACTGAAGAGCTTTGTAAGTAAGGAGAAGAATTTAAATTCTATTCTAATTTAACAGGTAGCCCAATGCAAGGAAGCCAGAATGGGAGAGATGTGCTCTCTGATCTTGGTTCCTGTCAGAACACGTGCACAGCATCTGAATTAAACTGCGAAAGTCCTCAGAGACCTTATTGGAGCAGCCTGATAACAAAGATTACAATAGTCCACAGCCTTGAAGTAACATGCGTGGACTAGTTTTTTCTGCATCCGCCTGAGAACAATGCGTCTGATTTAGCGATGTTACGTAAGTGGAAGAATGCAGCCTCAAATTTGTTTTATGTGACGTTAAAGGACAAATCCTGATCAAAACAACTCCAAGATTCTTTTACAGTGGAGCTGGAGGCCAGGTGGATTCCATCTAAGTACTAAGGTATCTAGAAAGAGAGTTTCTGAGGTGTTTGGGTCCAATTACAAGAATCAGTTTGTCTGAATTTAACATCAGAAAATTGTAGGTCATCCAACTTTTTATATCCTTAAGCATGCTTGGAGTTTTAGTTAACTGATTGGTTTCATCAGGCTTGATCTCTATCAAAATGATAGAGTGATCCTAATAATGTTCCCTAAACAGTGGTCCCAACCTTTTCCTAATGCGGACGGTCCAACGCTTGACAATTTTAATGCGGCCGGCGGGGGGGGGGGAGAGTACGTCATTTCGAATAAAACGTTAAATAAAAGAACTGAGACTGGATTAATAGGGGACTTACTACTTTCTATGTAGAGAAAAATTAGTATTAGTAATATTTTCTTCTTCTCCTACCAACTGTGGATGAAGTAGTAAGTCCCCCTTTATTATAGTCCCAGTCCTAAGCGGTCTAAGTGTCTTTTATTTTGTGAACGTTTTTTATTTCTGAAATGACCGTCCTAAAATAAAACAGAAATAACTAATCAATTCTTGTGTGGCCCTGGTACTGATTGATCCACGACCGGTACGGTCCGCGGCCCGGGGTGGGGACCACTGCCCTAAGAGGCATATATAAACTGAATAGAAGTTGGTCCTAGTACAGAACCTTGTGGGACTCCATGACAAACTTTGGTCTGCATGGAGGATTCATTCATGACGTGAACAAACTGAGATCGATCTAAGAAATACGACTTACCAGCTTAGGGCGGTTCCTTTGATGCCAGTTGAGTTCCAGTCTCTGTAAAACGGTGCTCTCGCTCTGCTCACCTGAACAGATTTTCGTTATTTCTCACATCCGACTATCTACTTATCTCTGCACTACTCTCTGACTTGTTCTGCCTGTGCTCAACAGTCTCTGAATCTATAACTACAATCTGCCCCACTAACTAGCCTAGCTATAGCAATGGCTTCTCTCTCCTCTCTCCTCTCCTCTCCTCTCCTCTCTCTCCTTCTCTCCTCTCCCTCTCTCTCCTCTCCTCCTCTCTCCTCTCCTACTCTCTCCTCTCTCCTCTCCTCCCCTCCTCCTCCCTCTCTCCTCTCCTCCTCTCTCTCCTCTCTCTCCTCTCCTCTCTCTCCCTTCTCTCCTCTCTCCTGCTCCTCCTCTCCTCCTTCTCCTGCCTCTCTCCTGTGCCTGGCGCCACCTGTTCAGTGTACTCCTCGTCCTCCCTTAGTGAAACGTTCACTGTTAATAAATAAATGTGTTTATTTGTAGCTCTGGAGGCGAGGGTCAGTGAGTTTAGAGGCACGGTACCGCCACACCGAACGTCCGTAGCTCAGATAGTTAGCCAGTCCACTGTAGCCGGTGCGGTACAGCCACAGGTAGCTTCAGCTCGCCGTCCCCCGGTAAGTCCCGAAGCAGCCGGGAGGCCTGGGTGACTGTCGAAGGAGGCATAGCCCCAAACTGAGCCCACGGTACACCACCAACCGCTCCACGTTTCAAACAGATGTTCCCCGCTCAGCGACACAACCGCTGAGAGGCCCAACTCTGGTTCCATTGGCATGCTCATAGTCGAAACGTGAAGTTAGCGACACCGGGGGCCCATATTAAAATGATCCGGGGGCAGAGGCGGGCGACATCGAGCTTTTTTGAAACTGCTGGCTAAGGATAGCGTAAATACAGTAAGATTGTTTATTCACGTCGGCGGTAATACCCCACCCCGGTTACGCCAATCGAGGTACTACAATGAATGTTTTCATCGGGTGTGTGAATACGCCAAAACGAGAATCCATCCACTTTGGATGGAGCCGCTCCATATTAGAAAATGGGCCAAGTTTATTTAGCTGACCAAACATGTCACACCAGAGTTGAGACCAGAAGCCAGGCTGCAGTCTAACACTGTCAAAAAGCCCACTCTAGACCCAGAGTATAGCCATACAGACCGATAATCAAACCTTCCCTTTCGGTCTAAGCATACTTGAGAAAGCTGTAGCTGAATCAGCTGTGTGACTTTCGCCATAAACAAGATCTATTTGAGGTTTTCAGCGGATTTAGAGTGCCTCATAGCACCAGGCGCATTAGTCAAGTTCAAATGACCTCCTAATTGCATCAGCAAAGGACTCATCTCTGTACTTGTCCTGTTTAGATCTTAGTGCTCTGCATTTGACACCTTGCTCATCAAATTCTTTTACAGAGACGGGAACATCAAACTGCATTCAAAGGAAACACCCTAACGCTGGTTTTAAGGTCCCGTGTCTTAGATCGATCTCAGTTGTCACGTCAATGTGAATCCTCCATGCAAGACCAAAGTTTTGTCATGGGTCCCACAAAGGTTCTGTATTGCTCATTCTAATCGTTTATATATGTTCCTTTACGGGAACATTATTAAGGAATCATTCTAAATCAATTTTCATTGTTATGCGACGAGACCCAATTATAGTTATCGATCAAGCCAATGCAACCAACGTAACAAACTCCACAGCCTTAAAGATATAAAAAGTTGGATGACCTACAATTTCTGATGTTAAATTTCAGAACAAACTGACGTTCGTGAATGGGACCCCAAACACCTCGAAACGCCTCTTTCTAGAGACTTAGTACTTTAATGGGATCACCCTGGCCTCCAGCCCTCCACGTAAGAATCCTTGGAGTTGTTTTTGATCAGGATGTGTCCCTTTAACGTAACTAAAACAAATTTCGAGGACTGCATTCCTTCACTTACGTAAATCGCTAAATCAAGAACATTGTGTCTCAAGCGGATGCAAAAAACTAAAGTCAACTAGTCCACGCATGTGTTACTTCAGGCTGGGACCTATTGTAAATTTTGTTATAAGGCGCCTGATCCAATAAGTCTCTGGGGACTTTGCAGTTAATTCAGAATGACTGTGCACGGTTCTGACAGGAACCAGATCAGAGATCACAGCTCTCTCCATTTCTGGCTTCTTGCTTGGTCCCTGTAAATCTAGAATTCAGAATTTAATTCTTCTCCTTACTACAAAGCTTCTCATGGTCAGGCACCATCACTAGCTTAAAAGAGCTCATATAACATTATACCCCTCTAGACCACACTGCGCTCTCAGGACGCTGGGTTCCTTGTGTGTCCTATAGTCCTCCAAAATTGTTTGGAGCCAGAGCTTCAGCTATCAGGCTCCTCTTAGGTGGGAACAAACTCCCATCTGGGTTCAGGAGGCAGACACGGTCAACCTCTTACAAAAAAAGAGTACGACTGGAAAGACTTTCCTCTTGATAGAGCTTTATAGTTAGTGCTGGCTCAGGTCATCCCTTTAGAGCTGCCAGAGGATTTAGCCTGCAGGGGACTCCCCCCTCCCCCCAGGGGTTATGCCTAACCAGGCACGGTATTGGTTGAAGATTGCAAAACTCCTGAACCCAAAACCACCTATTTTCTCCGATCGCTCCTAGCTCTACACTGGCTGCTCTCTCGTCTTCTCTGCTTCAGCTCTTCTCTCTCTCGAATCGTCTTGTAAACGATTCATGTCTCATTTAGATCATGTCAGCTCAACTAAACTTTCCCTGGAGTTTCTGTCTCTGTCGTCAGACAGGTTCTCGGGATCGTGGCTGCCGACTGTGATCCTCAGAGTACTTCCACTACACATATACTACTGTGAATAATTGTGCCATATCTGCTCACTGTAATGCAAGTTTAATCATCATATTGTAATTCATTGTCATATTATGCATTCATTGTAAATTCATTGTCATTTTATCATCATGTTAATTTATTGGTCATTTATTCAGTCATTGTAACTTTCATTGTCAGGGTAATCATTGTATTATCATGTCATTGTAATTCATTGTCATTTTATCCTATCATTGTAATTCCAGTTCTTTTTCATTCTTGTAATTCATTGTCATTTTATCATCGTGTATTCATTGTCATTATGGTCTATATATAGTGTCTTCATTTTATCATCATTGTACAATTATAGGTTTGTGTTGATTGTTCTGTAACACGTTGACATCTCATTGCACGTCGCTGTCCGTGCCTGGGAGAAGGATCCCTCCTCTGTGGCTGCTTCCTGAGGTTTCTCCCTTCTTTTTCCCTGTTAAAGGTGTTTTTGGTGGGCAAGTTTTTCCCTCACTGAACCGCAGGGTCTAAGGACAGAGGGTGTCACTCCCTGTACAGATTGTAAAGCCTCAAGAAAATGGACGTTTTGTGACTTTGGGCTGTACAAATTAAAATTGATTTGATTTGATTAAAATAATTTGATGGTCAATTGTGTCAATGGCACTGGCACTGAGATCTAACAGACAATTACAAGATGAGTCCTTTGTCTGATGCCATTAGGGAATCATTTGTAACTTTCTCTCTCGTCACGTTTCTCTGTTCCCAATAACAAAGTATGACTCATGTTTGCTTTCGCCTTGATGACGTGTTGTTTTCTACCTGTTTGCCCTCATCTGGCCTCAGAAGCTTCAGTGACTCTGATAGAAACAGGAAGACAAGGATCTTCCGTGCGATCCAACATGGCTCCAAGCTCTCCTTCCCACCTGTCGTTTACAAATCATGGCGGCGCCTCTGGTGGAGCCAAGTCCACTGCAGGATGTCAGCTGTCCTGAACACAACTCCATCTGAACATGATGAACACAGAAACTTTGTTGTCACATTAGTCGTTTAGTTCATCGTGAGGAGCAGCTGGTCTTTGTACAGGACCAATGAGAACAGTGAGTTGAGTCCTGTGCACATCAATGATTTTGTTTCCTCTCCAGAATCCATAATGTGTGTGAGGCTGATGTGAGTTGAGCAGCATGAATCAGGAGTGAGCCAGAGAGGAGGGAGGTCCCCCCTCTAAAAGCTCTCGGTGTGGGGAACATGACAGCCAGACCCAGCTCAGAGTGAGATGAGATCTCTAACTGTTCCCACGACTCTTCTCCATGTCACGCTCAGCACTCAGTCACTCCACCATCATTATTCACACTCAAGCTCTGTGTGTGTCGGTTCAAAGCCCACAACAGGACTCTGAGACCAGATCTCTGCTGGACCTGCGCTGGACGCTGTACCTGGACCTGGGCCGAACCTGGACCTGAACCTGGACCAGCTGTGTTCCTGCAAGAGTGACGGTCCATGGGTCATCTCATTCAATTTAAAGATGTCCGACCGACTGCTGCACAGAGTCCAGCTGTTTAATAACAAGAATCGACTGATTCATTTTGAAACTGTTATGTTATCCAGGACAAGTTTTTTAAACCTGAATGTTTATTTTCAGCTTCGTTCTTCACAAAACATTTAGATTTCACATCTGAAAAACGACCAACAAACCAGTAGAACCAGTCGAACTAGAAGAACCAGTAGACCAGTAGACCAGTAGGACCAGTAGAAGCGAGTAGAACCAATAGACGACCAGTCAGACCCCAGCGTAGAAGCAGTGAAATCCAGTAGAACCAGAAGAAACCAGTAAAGCGACAAACCATAAGAACCATCCGAAGCCAGTAGGACCTAGGACCAGTAGGACCAGTAGACACCAGAAGAACCAGTAGACGCAGCAGAACCAGTAGACCAGTCGAAGCAGTAGGGACCAGTAGAAACAGTGAAATCCTCAGAATCAGTTAGACCCGCAAGAACCAGCAGAACCAGTAGAACTAGAAGAACCCATAGACCAGTTATGAAGCAGTAGAACCAATGAAGCAGTAGACCCCCAGTGAGAAGCAGTGATCTAGTAGAACCAGAAGACCAGTTAGAGCAGCAGAACCAGTAGAACCAGTCGAAAGTGCCAGTGCAGTGACAGTGGCAGAGTTAGTGGAAACCAGTCGAGAAGCCGTCTTCATCTCTTGGTCTTGTTCACTTGTCTCCACACAACCTTCTGACTGGTGTCTGACTGCATGAGTATATAAAACAGGATTTTTTTGAGGCTAACAGATGCGAGCTGCTAACAAAGCTAACCCTATTCCAACTGAGTTCCTCCATCAATCAAAATTTCTAGTCTTTTCAGTCACTGTGACAACAGAATAGAAACATGTCAGTGATCAGACCGCTGGACTCAAGATCGCTTCTCTGTTCATCTTGTCTGCTGTGTTGTCAATCATACGTCAGCTCTTTGGGTTTTCCCTTCAACAGACAGAACTGTTTTCGTACACATTGCATTCACTCTGGCGTCTGAAGAGAAAGTTTTTTTTTCAGTCTGTGAGAACAGTTTTCTGCTGGATACAGGAGAAAACAAGCAGAACATTGTATTGTCAAATGTATTCCAGAACAATGTTTCACTGTTTCTGGTTACATGCAGTTAGATCCTTGATTTGTGTGTTTCTCTCCAGAGGAAGCTGAGCTAGAAGAACCCATGAACCCCAGCAGTGTCCATGAGAGTGGACTGGTCTCTGTGTTTGAACCTATCTCCTCAAAGATGGACGTCATCTGTTGTCAAAGGTGAGGACTGAAAACTGACAAGCAACAACAAACAGGGTAATGTGACAGGGTTCATGTGACCTCTGGTGCTGGTCACCCTTTTTCTTTGAATGGTTTGTTTGGTAACTGACGACAAGAATGTTGATGTTTTAAGTGAAATTCGTTTCTCATTCCTGTTGACAACGGACTTCGCTTTCAACAGTCGGGTGGTCTCTTGTTGGCTTTTTTAGCTTCCAATATGCCTCCACCACATTTTCAAAGGGGAAGGTCTGGACTCAGGCTGGTTTCTACATCTTCCCTAGGTAGACTTTGCCCACGATGGGTGATACTGTGACTGGACAGAAGTCCATTGATCCACAAATCTGGTGCCGGGCTGAGGTTTGTTCTGCTGTGTAGAGTGTTGTCCTGTATTAGTCGCTGCTGTCACACGTTTCAGCTGGCCTCTCTGGTTGGGATACATGTAAACTGAGTCCACATCGTAGGACACCATGGTTTCATCTGTGTTCCAGTTTCAGTCCTTGAACCTGTTCACAAAGTCCATTTTGAGTTTGTGGACATGGTGAGGGTGTTGCCAGCCAAGGGAGCTAGGAGGTGGGCTCCATGATTGGTGATGTTGTTATGTCAGTGAGTTGATGCTGCTGGTTGCTCTAGAGTGGACGCCCCTCTTTGTGTGAAGGCCCATACATCACAGGATGTTTCACCAGGAAGGACAGCTGTCCTATAGTTGTCACTTCTGGGGTTTTTGTGTCTTCTTTCTTTTCTAACTGTTGTAAACTCTCTGTAGACTTTTTCTTGTATCTGCTGGGGGCTCGCTCTCGCGTGTTTCATGTGTGTTCAGGTCACTCAGGAGTGGGTGTGACCTTGGTGTGATTGTCAGCGTGTTAAGACCACTGAGCATGCTTCCTCCACTAAACAGTTTTAACAGGACAGGTAGCATCCAGTTTCGCTTTGTGTAAGCTTGTGTGTGCTGCCCACGTGTGTCTAAGAGGTCAACAAGAAACAAGTGGAGGACTAAACCAGACAAGACTTGCGAACAACACGTAAATGAAGCTGAACAGAAATGCAGACTGGACTGTTGATTCTCAGTGGGATCAGCAGTCCGACCAACACTTTAATGTCAGGGGAAAGCATCTGATTCAATGTTGGATCAACACTTGAATCAAAGGACCTTTACCTTGTGTTGTCTCTGTGTGTGGACAGACATAATGTGACTCATTCTTCATGATTCCTCACAGAGTGACCAGGAGAGCTCAGAGGTTCCCAGTGGTCAGTCTGCCAGCAGCATCAAACACCTGGACTCCATATTTATGGTCTGTACATGGACAACAACTACTTTTACATCTATTCTGTTACAATCATCTCCATGCTGCACTCTTTAGACCAGTGGACTGTCAGTCTGTCCAACATGGATCTGATGTTTGGTTCCATGATTTGACTTTGATTGTGTCATTCATATAATATTCTGTTCCAGCTGCTGGGGGAACATGTCACTTTTGTGAAGAACGAGCTGAAGAGGATCCAGAAGGGTCTGAGTTCGAGCCAGGATGCTTAGAGAGTCAGAGGGGGATGAGGGGTGTTGGCACGTGAGGATGAGAGCAGAAAGGAGGAGCAGCAGAGAGTCAGGTCTTCTGAAGATCACACTGCACTTCCTGAGGAGGAATGAAGCAGGAGGAGCTGGCTGACTGTCTGCAGAGCCAGTAAGAGGATTTCTCTAAAGATTTAACCTGTGGATGATGACACGTTTACTGATGTCTCAACAGATCAAATAAATTCATTATACACATTTTTTAGGAATTGGTCATATTGTTTCTTCTTTTGTGTTCTAGGATATCTTGTTCCCAGTTTAGTTTCAGCGTAATTAAATCTAACCTGCAGAAGAAGTTCCAGTGTGTGTTTGAGGGGATTGCTAAAACAGGAAACCCAACCCTTCTGAACCCGTCTACACAGAGCTCTACATCACAGAGGGAGGGACTGCGAGGTCAATGAAACATGAGGTCAGACAGATTGAAACAGCATCCAGGAAACCAGACGACAGACAGAAACAACAATCAGGTGTGAAGACATCTTTAAGCCTCACCTGGAAGAGATGAACCAATCAGAACAGTGATGACAAAGGGAGTGGCTGGCATGGGAAAACAGTCTTACACAGAAGTTCACTCTGGACTGGGCTGAAGACAAAGCAACCAGGACATACAGTTCATGTTTCCATTCACTTTCAGAGAGCTGAATGTGCTGAAAAGAGAAACAGTTCAGCTTGGTGGAACTTGTTCATCACTTCTTCACTGAAACCAAAGAAGCAGGAATCTGCAGGTTTCAAGACTTCCAGGTTGTGTTCATCTTTGACGGTCTGGATGAGTGTCGACTTCCTCTGGACTTCCACAACACTGAGTCCTGACTGATGTTACAGAGTCCACCTCAGTGGATGTGCTGCTGACAAACCTCCTCAGGGGGAAACTGCTTCCCTCTGCTCGCCTCTGTAACCACAAGACCTGCAGCAGCCAATCAGATCCCTCCTGACTGTGTTGACATGGTGACAGAGGTCAGAGGGTTCACTGACCCCAGAAGAAGTACTTCAAGAAGAGATTCAGATGAGGAGCACAGGCCAAGAAGAATCATCTCCCACATCAAGACATCCACGAAGCCTCCACATCATGTGCCACATCCCAGTCTTCTGCTGGATCTCTGCTACAGTTCTGGAGGTCTGTTGAAGACCAGAGAGGGAGGAGAGCTGCCCAAGAGCCTGCTGGATGTACATCCACTTCCTGGTGGTTCCGTGCAAGTGAAGAACATCAAGTATGATGGAGCAGCTGGCAGATCCACACTGGAGTCCAGAGAGCAGGAAGATGATTGAGTCTCTGGGAAAACTGGCTTTTGACAGCTGCAGAAAGGAAACCTGATCTTTATGAATCAGACCTGACAGAGTGGGTCATCGATATCAGAGCAGCCTCAGTGTCTGGGTGTCACACAGAATCTTTACTAGAGGAGAGAGGACTGTTAACAGGACCAGTGTGTTCGGCTTCGTCCATCTGAGTGTTCAGGAGTTTCTGGCGCTCTTCATGTCCATCTGACCTTCATCAACTCTGGAGTCAATGTGCTGTTAGAAAACAACAGAAATTCTGCAGGAGACACACTTCTACCAGTGCTGTGGACAAGGCCTTACGAGTCCCAATGGACACCTGGACTTGTTCCTCCGCTTCCCTCCTGGGACTTTCACTGCAGACCAATCAGACTCCTACGAGGTCTGCTGACACCGTCAGGAAGTGACTCAAGAACCAATCAGAAACAGTCGAGTACATAGAAGAGAAGATTGAAGAGACTCCCTCTGCAGAAGAGAAGCTAAGCATCAACCTGTTCCACTGTCGAATGAATGGCTATGATCGTTTCTCTAGTGGAGCAGATCACCGCTACCTGAGATCAGGACAGTCTCTCTACAGCGAAACTCTCTCCTGCTCAGTGGTCAGCTCTGGTCTTCATCTTACTGTCATTCAGACAAAGATCTGGACGTGTTGACCTGAAAGAAATTTCTTGCTTCAGAGGAGGGTCTTCTGAGGCTGCTGCCGTGATCAAGACCTCCAAGAAGCTCTGTAAGTGTGATTTATTCATCAAGAAATACTCTGAGACTCTTTCAAACTGGAGAAAAAATCTATTCTTGTTCCTTTCTGTTGTTTTCCCAGACTGAGTGGCTGTAACCTCTCAGAGAGAAGCTGTGAAGCTTGTCCTCAGTTTCAGCTCCCAGTCCTCTAGTCTGAAAGATCTGGGACATGAGTAACAACAACTGCAGGATCAGGAGTGACGCTGCTGTCTTCTGGACTGGAGAGTCCACACTGTACACTGGACGTCTCAGGTCAGGATCCATGAACCCATTCAGCTTGATGAGCATTTAAAGACATAGACAGTTTTTCTTTATCTGACTGGCGCAGCAGGACCCTCAGATGATCTTCCATGTGTGTTGTTTTGTGTGTTTTCACGGGCGTCAGGCTGTCTGACTCACAGAGGAAGGCTGTACTTCTCTGGCCTCAGCTCTGAGCTCCAAACCCCTCCCATTGAGGAGCTGGACCTGAGCTACAATGCATCCAGGAGACTCAGGAGCGTGAAGCGTGCTGCTGCTGCTGGACTGGAGGGATCCAGACGAGACTGGACACTCTCAGGTATGACGAGGCCTGCTGCAGCCACCAGGACATCAGTGTGATAGAGGAGAAGAGCTGGAAACTTTCTGTGTCAAAGCTCTGACAGATCTCAATCTATCTTTGTCTGCGGTCCATAGTCAAAAAAGAAGATTCCTTGTCCTTTCCTTAACACACTTTTCCTCGAGCCTCCATGGAAAACGTCATGAGGTCAAAGAGGAATTACACTTTCTATGAAGACAATCTATAGTCAGTTATGTGGGCCATTCATAGTGGTTATATGTTTCATGAGCTACACTCATAAACACAACAGAATGCTTCTGATGCACATCATCATCATTAAACCTTACTTGATGTGGCTCTAAAATGACTTATCACTTCACAGTCTTATGGATGCTCTTGACTAGTTAGTTAAATTAAAGGTTGACTGATGGGGCATATAACATATTAGGACTACTGTGGTAAAGGATGGTCCAGTGTCTCCTCTGCTAAAGGAGACAAGAAAGGAAGCAGTGAAGCTCTTTTCCTTCTTCAGAGAATTCAAACAGCTCTTATCATGGCTGACACTTAAATCCTTCTGGCTCATTTCACTCAGTGAGGAACTTCCTGAACACAAAGACTTGGCCGGAGCCTTTGACTTTGGTTCTTTCTAATTGGTTCCCTGCAAATGTTGAAAGTGAAACCTGATTAGATTCAATAAAGGATTCAAAGGAATCAGATGGTGGATTTGGACTGAATCAGATGAATCAATCCCAACCCTCCATGTGAACAGAAAAACCAAACTGTGTCTGAGAGTGATGTAATGTCCATGTTTGCATGCTGAAAGAGGATGTGCTGGCCTGACCCCCCTCCTCCTTTCAGGGTGGAGCCTGCTGGAGTCCGATGGTTGAGTCCAGGTCTGAGGAAGTGTAAGTGTGTTTTTAATTTGATTCATGAAAACAAACCATCTTCAAACTGTGACATCACTCCTTCAAATCTCTGATGTCATCATCAATAAATGAACAGATGATAGATTAATAACTGTCTTGTTCTCTCCATCAGATTCCTGTGAACTCACAGTCGACACAAACACAGTATACAGAGAGATTAAACTGTCTGACAACAACAGGAAGATGACACGTGTGGAGGAGGTTCACTCATATCCTGATCATCCAGACAGATTTGACCACTGGCCTCAGCTGCTGTGTAGAACTGGTCTGACCGGTCGCTGTTACTGTGAGGTCGAGTGGAGAGGAAGAGTTGATGTATCAGTGAGTTACAGAAGAATCAGAAGGAAAGGAGTCAGTGATGACTGTGTGTTTGGATGGAACGATCATTCCTGGAGTCTGAGCTGCTCTGATGGTGGTGGTTACTCTGTCAGTCACAATAACAGATCAACATCCATCTCCTGCTCCTCCTCCTCCTCCTCCTCCTCCTCCTCGTCCTCGGTCTCTCACAGAGTAGCAGTGTATGTGGACTGTCCTGCTGGCTCTCTGTCCTTCTACAGAGTCTCCTCCGACACACTGATCCACCTCCACACCTTCAACACCACATTCACTGAACCTCTTTATCCTGCGTTTGGACTCTGGTGGCCTGTTTCTGGTTCTGATTCTTCAGTGTCTCTGTGTGTTCTGTAGGACGGAGAGTCTCCTCCTGTTGGACAAACATTGTCTCTGCTGAACAGATCAGTTGAGTGTGTCCAGGATCACACAGCTGATGTTCTTTCTGTCCCACACCATGTGTCCCTGGTTAGATTCTGGTGGGGCCCTTTGATTTTATTTGGTTGCGTTTGATTATCAACTGTCACATAATTGATTTAGATGTAATGAAGCTCTTTTTTTCATAACTCATAATCCATTAATTGTCAGAAGATATCTTAGTTCTTCTGTGCGTTGTGAAGGCTGTTTGATCCTCATGAGGTCAATTTTGAAGGTCCAAGTGAAAAGCTCTCAGAAAGACAGATCAGCTGCCACCAACCTGTTTTCTCAGGGAGGCAAAGTCCTACTTTGGTGTCTAGAGGATGTGGGTTCAGTTCAGTTGAATTTTAAGGTCTATGTTCAAAGGACAGAGTGAAAAGTGCTGAGAAGGAGTGAACACCTATGTCTGCTCCAACAGCTGAGGATGGTAGAGAAATGCTTTGAGGTTCAGAGGACGTGGGTTTGATCCTTATGAGCTGCAGCGAACTTTAAAGTCCAACACCCAAAGTAAAGACTTAAGGCGCTCAGAGAAGAGGTCTCAGCAGCAAGGGGGATTTGGTGGCATGGTGTGTTCGTTTCAGGACTGCAAGGCTCCAGTAGTGGAGGTGGAAAGCCAGGCACCTGGAACTGGATGGTTGCTTGTTTGGGAAACTGTGGTTTGATTCTTGGCAGAATTTTGAGGTCCAGGTCCAAAAGAAAGACTGAAAACCACAAAGAACTAATGCTCAGCTGTGTAAGCCACTAGCTCTGCTTTGAAGTTCAGAGGTCATGGGTTCAATCCTTACAAGTCCAACATCCACTGTAGACTTAAAATCGCTCACGGGCGAAGTCTGACAACGAGAGGCAGTTGGTGGCCTGGTGGGTTTGTTTCACAACCGCAAGGTGCAAGTGACGCAACACTACTACTAGAAATACATGGAGATACATACAGTCTACCATGGACTGTGGTTTGTTGACAGTCAGTACCTGAAGTAACGAGGTACAGACATTAGAGAGTGAAACTAAAAACCAACAAACTTAACAACTACATCAGCTCTGAGGCAACAGGTCAATGGCAGGTGGATTGGTGGCATAGTGTCCCTCACAAGCTGTTTCCTGTTTTATTTTGTAGTTCTCTCCTGTCTGTGTCTTATCTTATTCTACTTCCTGTCTTGTTTTTTTTACTGCATGTCTTTACATCCTGTGTTCCCTTTGCGTCCCTCCCCAGTGTTTTTTCCTCGTGTGCTTTATGGTTAGTGGTTTCGTATCTTCTCTGTTTCTTGACCCTGCCTTTGCCTTTTTGGATTATTTGCCTGGATTTCCAGCTGCTTTTTGTTTTTGTTGCCTTGCCACACCTGCCCGCATGTGGGTCCATTCCTGAACCCCCCACCCTCCATCATGACACAAGCAGGACCAGCTGAAATTATAATGAAAAGATATTTGAACTATGAGTGTGATCAGAGCAAACAAGGACTGTTCGTACACATTCCCTGATGTTTTCACAAAAAGTGTGTTTTAAAAAAATGAATGAAACATTCACAGACGTGACTAATGACTGCAGCTGGTGAATAAAGTGCTTCCGCTTGTGATAATGTGTCCAGCTCGTCTGACTTTTGCTTCATCATGAGGCTTTCTTCCTGTGTGTGTGTGTGTGTGTGTGTAATGGCTTGAATGGAGGTTCAAGGCCATGAGAGCAGTCTAATGGGTTTATATTTACCTGCTGCCACATGCTGTTCAATTTGTTCCATTAGAAAAACAACAAAAACAAAAAATGACTGACATGCCAGCTTCAGTAGATAATCTGTACACCAACACATCGACATCACCATATAACGAGGATATAATACATGTGATTATATAACCGTGATAATCCCAGTTATAATTTGTCATAACAGGTTATAATGCATGTTCATAATGTGTGGAGCCTTAAAAAGGTTCCAGGTGGACTCACCTTTCTGTGGGGGTCCATTAAAGAAGATAAACCTCTGCACAATCACCGTGAGGGTTCAAACAAAGCAGCAGGTGTGTGTGTGTGTGTGTGTGTGTGTGTGTGTGTGTGTGTGTAACTGTACACCCTGACCCGCAGGTCTGAATCCCGTCTCCTCTCCGATGATGACATGTCAGTTTGGTGTTAATCTGCTAAACCTGCCGTCTGACATTTAACACAGCGAGCTGGTGAACACAGATTTACACGGTTTGACGTGTGTTGTTTTAAAAAGACAAATCTGACGTGAATCATAAATCATCGTGTTCCAAACTCAAAGAATCGACGTTATGATCGCTGTCACGAGAAACTTCAGCTGATGGCTTTTCACTGGACGGAGGAGGAGGGGTGATCTTTCATTGATTGACCATCATAAGTGTGTGCTTACACGCATGAATGAGTGTGTGTGTGTGTGTGTGTGTGTGTGTGTGTGTGTGTGTTTGTGTGTGTCCTTGGCTGAGAGTATAAAAGTCGTCTGAAATCGTCGGAGTGACAGAAGAGGAGAGAAACGACAAATCTCCATCCGACGACATCGAACAACAAGAAAACGACTGCAATAAGAGAAAGAAGAAGACAGAGTGGTGAGAGTCTGAATTATTATTATTATTGTTTAGTTAGTTATTTACCTTTAATACATACTTTATAAATATTATAATTATTTAAGCAGAGGAGACAATAAAATATAAAGTGACTTGATTAAAGTGATTTTAAATAAGTTGTTTGGATGTTAGAATAAGATCTTATACATTAAATGTAATTTAATCATTTGCAGTAATAATGTGATAAATGCGAATCAAATGACTATATAGTATATATATATGATTGTGTGTATGGACTTTATATAAAGCATGTGTGTGCAATATAATTAAATAAATTACATGAATGTCAAACTACTTACAGAGACTTTAGTGATACGTGGTCGATTTAACGTATTATTTATAATATACACATTGTATGCCGTACTTATATATAGATTTGGTAAATATATATTTATATATTTGAGAAGTGGTAATTAAGTATAATTACACACTGCAGCCTTCTTGTATTTAACATATATCTGATCGTTATGAATTCAAATTAAAGATGTTTGTGTGATGTGTCTTTTGTGTGCTTGTCTCTGATTGGCCGGCAGGAGAAGAATGTGTCCTGCGTGGCTGTTGGTGGCTGTGCTGGTTGTGGGCGTGGCCAGAGGAGCTGTCAGTCAGTGCTGGGAGCATCCGAGCTGTCAGGTGCTCGACTCTGAGAGCAGCATGATGGTAACACACGATCCAACCTTTACCAACCTTTACTTCACCGTGTCCTACCTTCACTTGTCTCCTTTCCTTCTCCTGCAGGAGTGCATCCAGCTCTGTCACTACAACCTCACCGCAGAGACCCCCGTCATCCCAGGCAGAGCCCACCTCCAGCCTCCACCTGCGTCAGACTCCTCCTCCTCTCCTCAGGTAAAACGCTCCTACTCCATGGAGCATTTCCGCTGGGGGAAGCCCGTCGGCCGGAAACGCCGCCCCGTCAAAGTCTACACCTCCAACGGCATGGAGGAGGAGTCCGCCGAGGTTTTCCCAGGAGAGATGAGGAGGCGGGAGCTGGCCAGTGAGTTGTTATCAGCAGCAGAGGAGGAGGAGGAGGCGCAGGAGGTGATGGAGGAGGTGGAGGAAGACCAGCAGCAGCTTCTCAGGGACGTCCAGGAGAAGAAAGACGGTTCGTACAAGATGAAGCACTTTCGATGGAGCGGCCCACCGGCCAGCAAACGCTACGGAGGCTTCATGAAGAGCTGGGACGATCGCAGCCAGAGGCCGCTGCTCACGCTCTTCAAGAACGTCATCAACAAAGACGGACAGCAGCAGAAGTGACAGACAAACGGTGACCAACGAAAGCTCTGTACCTTTATCTGAATGACTGAGAGAGAGAGAGAGAGAGAGAGAGAGAGAGGTTTTGATATTTTTGTGATTCCTGTAAATACCTGTAAATGATATAAAAACAGAGTTATTTGCAAGCAAAGGACGAGTCACGTCTTTCTTTGACTCAGACATGCAGGTAACGTCTTACCTGAAACCCACAGCAGACACATTCAGAGAACAGTGTCGAACCCTGAAGTCAAACTTTGAAACTACAACACATATTCAAGACACATAAGCAAAGATCAAATCATCAAACCAACAACTCTGACGACAAGCGAGTGAAATGAAACAATAAATATGAAGTTTATTATTTCATTAGCAAAGCACATTGACGAGACGTTTACAGAAGGACGACACGGTGAACAATAAGCTGGTCAATCCGTTTCTCATTTAAAAGGAAATGTGTAGATCAGCTGACATCAAGGGGTGTAGTTCAACGTTCAAGTGTGAAGGAGAAACTACGCTGGCTGAGAAAAGTCTCCATCTAGATTCAGTTTGTTCTGATCCACTGTTCCGTGGAAGACGAGCCGTGGTGTTCTCGAGTCTTTAAAGTCGAAACAACTCGAGTCTCATTCTGAGGTAACATAAAGATTTGAATCACTAACAAAAACAGAATTAGGAAGATTCGACTCTAAATAAATACGAGGACCTTCAAATCACAAAACTAAAATCACGAATGAGCCAAAGAAACACGATTCATGAAGTAAAGAAAGCTGGTGACAAAGTCTAATAGACACACAGGTCAGGAAACTTCATCTCATGCAGCGGCGTGGAGCGAGGCGGAGAATGTCCGGACGGAGACGGAGGAGGACGGACGATCAGATCAAAGACCTGATCCAGTTTAGACTGAAGCAGAGAGGTCTGCAACGAGAGGAGGGGATCCGTTATCAGCTGGGCCCATTCAGGTTATAACAGGGGTCAGGGGTCAGAGGTCAGAGGTCACTCACCCTGGCTCCACAGTGAGCAGCTATCTCCTCAAACGGCGCCGTCTGAAACTTCTCCACCACCTGCATCCTCCTCCTCTCGTCCTCCTCCACACTTCCTCTGTCTTCTGCAGCATTTCAAAAGAAAACCAGCCAATCAGAACGGAGACTCATTAATATTAATGTCCCTGCTGGAGGTCGTTGTTAAAGTTTTTATTTTCTAAATCAAATATTAATGTGACATCATCTGATTTACTGAGCGCTCACTCACCGATGGCGTTCTTCAACGTCTCAAAGGTGATCTGCTCTGTCTGAGGTCGCTGCACGAGAGAGAGAGACATCAGACAGATAGACAGGTACACACAGACAGACAGACAGACAGACAGGCAGACAGGCAGACAGACAGGTACACACAGACAAACAGACAGACAGACAGACAGACAGACAGGTACCTGCTGTGTATCAGGACAGAACTGAGGGTCCATGTCAATCTGCAGAGAGATGACATCTCCGATACTCTTCCTCTTTGACAGACGATCCTCGTCTAAAACACACACACACACACACACACACACACACACACACACACAGTACTGCTGTCTGAATACTTGTAGCTTCTAGTAATGAGAGTACACTGTGTATGGCGCCCCCTTCAGGGTGTCTACAGATATCAGCGTTTATCTGCAGAATTCATGGGACCAAATAAGAAAACATTAATGTAGTCTGAGTGAGTAAATAATTAAAACGTGTGTGTGTGAGTGTGTGTGTGTGTGTGTGTGTGTACCTGTTAGCTGAGGTGTGTACGGTGTGTTGAAGCGTTCAGTGTGTGCGCTGTAGCTGCTTCCTGTCAGAGCCTCGCAGATGTTTGATTGGACGAACAGAAAAGCTTCGTCAACCTTCAGCTCACCTTCTGGAAGTCTGACACACACACACACACACACACACACACACACACACACACACACACACACACACACACATCATGACCATGCTCCATCAGACTCAGTATATTGGTAATAACACACACCCTCTCATGTGTTACTGTCGTGTACTTTCTGTTACACCGTGGACAGAACAAACGTTTTACTACTGTGTTTACAGTTGCAGGTCAGGTACATTTACTCAAGTACAATTTTAAGGTACTTGACTTAAATATTTCCTGTTACTTTATACTTTTACTCCACTACATTTACACGGGGAGCTGTTCGTTGTCCGTACCTGGGTTGGTCACAGAAAACGGCATCAGGCAGCAGGTGTGGAGCGTCCTTCTGACGCCTCTCCATGACCTGCAGACACAGGAGATACATAAACGACATGACGCAGTGTAAACACACACCTGGATTACCTGTTCACACACACACACACAGTATCTCTTCACCTGTGTGACGTGCTGGTGCAGTGGTGGAGGCGGACCGAGCTGAGCCAGCAGGTTGAGGAAGGCGGCACAGACGGCGTGAACACCACAGCGGTTAAACACTGACAGACACTCATGACTGGACAACGCCAGCTCCTGATCAGCCAATCACAAGAGAGAGAACACAATGACCCCGAGAAAGAAACTGCCATCAAATTCAAAATGTTTATCGCATTTTAGCAGGATGACTTCAGGTGTACCTGCAGAGCGAGGACCAATCGGATCAGGTCCACCACCACCTCCTCATTGGCCAGTTCCACACTGAGTACGGCCAACAGGGTGACGAGGGCCTGGTAGTGGCCCCGCCCACTGCTGTCCTCCTTACAGGTCAGGTAAACATGTCTGTAGAGACGCTGAGCATGCTGCAGGCACGGGTTCGTTCATTAGAGATATTTACTTCATAATCAACATTTGTGATGATGTGTTGGTGGTGATGCTCGTTATTCAAAGACTGAAACATTTCCTCACCTTCCTGATGAACAAGTTGTCCTGTCGAGAGCATCGGTCCTCCTTCAGCTCCAACACTGACACGTCAAACATCACACTGTGGACACAGAGAAGAGCTTCACCTCGTTTAATAAAAGTCTGTAATCTACATACTGCACATGTTCACTCCCCAGTTTACCCTCATCACTGGCTCTGTGTTATTTGTGTTGAGTTGTGACCTGGCAGCGGCGAGTCTGGTGGCGTTGTGGCGTCTGTCGATGAGCGAGGTGAGGATGGACAGGACCAGCAGACGGATGTCCGGATCCTCCATCAGAGTGAAGGACAGCAGAGGCTCCAAGAAGGACGAGGGCAACGCCGTCAACATGTTACTGCTTTCATAACGCTCTGACACCTGAGGACGGGACGGAGGCCGGGCGGAGAGGCAGTCTTTAGACTGTGAGGCCTTTCACTCAGAGATAAAGGTAGTGATTGGACAGCAGGGTATGCAAACACAGATGGAGGAGGCTAATCCAAACAGAAGCTGCAGCGACACTGAAAACTAAAGTGGATTCACCTGGAGGAGAGACTTCAACAGCATCACCTGGATCATTCTGCTGCCTTCAAACCTGAGGCCAACACACACAGGTGAGGTGTTTAATATTCATGACATATATGGTTGGTTGTGAAGAGGAGGAAGTGAGCTGGTGTGAGCGGTACCCGGCGTTAGGTGACCCCAGGGCGGGGTAGATACCAGGAACGGGGATCTTCCCCATGATGAACAGCATGACCTCTGACCTCTGGTAGATGGGAAGCGTATTGGCAAATGATCCTGGAAAACACAGGTGACACACCTTGAAAACTTTTTAATGACACCTGGAAAACAAAGAAAAAAAACTCCCGCCGAGGCTGACCGATAGTTTTGATGACGGCGTCCTGCAGAGTTTTCTCTTCACTTGAGCTGGTCTTGTGTTTTCCGGCGTTGTCATAGTAACCAGTCAGCTGGTAGTCGACGCTCTGCCTGAGCTGTCGCAGTAACGTGTTGAACACTTCCAGTACTGTGGGACCTGCGGTACACGTACATGAAGGATTATTTCCATAGCACACAAGATGAGCAGGCAGGCGTGAGTCCAGAGGCCGAACACTGACCGACAGATCCAGTCGCTTCGATAACAGCAGCTTCAGACAGGACCTCCACTATCCCGGCTCTGACTGAAGCTGGACTCCTGCTGTTAGCGTCCAGGTGACCCAACAGCTGCTGGATGACCAGGTGTGAATGCTGAGACTGAGACAGTTCAGTCCAGTTAGGGGACAAGTACAAACAGTTAATCAGTCAAGTACAGGTACGCAGGATGAAGTACTCAAAGGTCCAGTCTGTCGAAGTCTGCAGCATCAATCTGTTGTCACATATAATCAGTTTTATCAGGTAGTAATGTCGTATTAATACCACACAGTAGCACTTGGTGGTAGTACTTTACTTTACTCACTGACCTGGATGGAGTACATGATGATGTGAAAACAGTGAACAGCAAAGCTGCGTCCTTCCCAAAGACTGCGACTGTCCAGATGCCTGAAACACAGAAGTACAACTGATAGATACAACTACTACTACTGATATATATACTACTACTACTGCTACTGATATATATACTACAACTACTGATATATATACTACAACTACTGCTACTGATGTATATACTACAACTACTGCTACTGATAATCTACTACAATACTTAATACTACTACAATACTGCTACTGATATATATACTTACAACTACTGCTACTGATATATATCTACTACAAACTACTGCTACTGATATATATACTAACAACTACTGCTACTGATATATATACTACAACTCTACTGATATAATACTACACTAAAACTACTGCTACTGAATATATATACTACGACTATACTAACTATGCTACGATATATATACTACAAACTACTGATATATATACTACAACTACTGCTACTGATATATATACTACAACTACTGCTACTGATATATATACTACAACTACTGCTACTGATATATACTACAACTACTGCTACTGATGTATACTACAAACTACTGCTACTGTATGGTATACTACTACTACTGATATATATTACTACAACTACTGATGTATACTAGTACTATGCTACTGATGTATACTACTACTACTGATATATATACTACTACTACTGCTACTGATATATATACTACAACTACTGCTACTGATGTATATACTACTACTACTGCTACTGATATATATACTACTACTACTACTGATATATATACTACAACTACTGCTACTGATGTATATACTACTACTACTGCTACTGATATATATACTACAACTACTGCTACTGATGTATATTACTACTACTACTGCTACTGATATATATACAACTACTGCTCTGATCTATATACTTACTACTCACTGCTACTGAGTATACTACAACTACTGCTACTGATGTATACTATACTACTATATATATACTACAACTACTGCTACTGATGTATACTAGTACTACTGCTACTGATGTATACTACTACTACTGATATATATACTACTACTACTGATATTATTCTACTACTACTGCTACTGATATATACTACCAACTACTGCTACTGATGTATATACTATATACTGCTACTGATATATATACTCTACTTACTACTACTATATATATACTACAACTACTGCTACTGATGTATATACTACTACTACTGCTACTGATGTATATACTACTAACTACTGCTACTGATATATATACTACAACTACTGCTACTGATATATATACTACAACTACTGCTACTGATGTATATACTACTACTACTGCTACTGATGTATATACTACTACTACTGCTACTGATATATATACTACAACTACTGCTACTGTGTATACTACTACTACTACTGCTACTGATATATATACTACTAACTACTACTGTACTGACTATATAACTATACTTATATATATACTACAACTACTGCTACTGATTATACTACTACTACTACTGCTACTGATATATATACTACAACTACGGCTACTGATGTATACTACAACTACTGCTACTGATGTATACTACTACTACTACTGATATATATACTACAACTACTGCTACTGATATATATACTACAACTACTGCTACTGATATATATACTACAACTACTGCTACTGATATATATACTACAACTACTGCTACTGATATATATACTACTACTACTGCTACTGATGTATACTACTACTACTACTACTACTACTACTACTACTACTACTGATATATATACTACAACTACTGCTTCTGATGTATACTACTTAACTACACTACTGCTACTGATATATATCTACATACGCACTGATATATTACTACAACGCTACTGATATATACTACTACTACTACTTACTGATATATATACTACAACTACTGCTACTGATGTATACTACTACTACTACTACTGCTACTGATATATATACTACAACTACTGCTACTGATATATATACTACAACTACTGCTACTGATATATATACTACAACTACTACTGATATATATACTACTACTACTACTACTACTGATATATATTCACTACAACTACTGCTACTGATGTATACTACTACTACTACTGCTACTGATATACTACAACTATGCTACTGATGTATACTACGTACTATGCTACTGATGTATACTACTACTACTACTGCTACTGATATATATACTACAACACTACTGTACTGTATTATACTACAATACTGCTACTGATATATATACTACAACTACTGCTACTGATGTATACTACTACTACTACTGATATATATACTACAACTACTGCTACTGATGTATTACTACTACTACTGCTACTGATATATATACTACAACTACTGCTACTGATGTATACTACTACTACTACGCTACTGATATATATTACTACACTACTCTTACTGAGTATACTACTACTACTGATATATATACTACAATACTACTACTGATGTATACTACTACTACTGATATTATACACTACAACTACTGCTACTGATGTATACACTACACTATTGACTGATGTAATACTACAACTACTACTACATGATGTATACTACTACTACTGATGTTACTACTACTACTGATATAATACCTACTAATGACTATTCACTACTAACTGCTACTGATGTATACTACTCTATTACTACTACTACTGCCTACTGAGTTACTAGTCTATGCTACGAGTATACTATACTACTGATATATTATACTATACTGATTATATACTACTACTACTGCTTACTGTGTATACTAGTACTACTGCTATGATGTATATAGTACTCCTCCTGCACAGTGTGGTTGTCTTCATCAGACAGGTCTGATGGTTACTAATGTGTCCGTAATGCAAGCTCGGCCCAACAGCTCCCTGAAACCACACCTCAGTCTGCTCGGCTGGAGACTCGCTGCACAACACACACACCACACACAACACACACACACACGTTAGTGTAGAGCGCGTTTTTGTTGTGGTGTGTGTGTGTTGTGTGTGTTGTGTGTGTGTGTGTTACCTGTCGGTGTGTGTGTGCTGCTGCAGGTTGACCAGCAGAGCGGGGACAATTCTGTCCCATGTGACGTGGCTCCCAAATGTTCACCTGCAGCTCGTCGTCCACCGTCTTCCTGACCACGCCCTGCAGACCACGGATCCCCGCACACGGATCCTGCACACACACACACACACCACACACACACACACACACACACAACACACACACACAGATTACTCCATCTGTTGGGTCATGTCAGCACTCTGCTGATGACGTCACACTGACTTGTTTTGGATGTCGAGGTCTCCGTGTTCAGAGTGACCACATCTCACTGAAGCGAGACACGACGAAAGTCGTAGCTGCGATGGTAGGACGGCGTGTCCTCCTCGATGTTCGGCGAACTTCACAAACTACACAGAGAAAAAACCAACACTTATGTTTTCCTTGCTTTGTGTAGCACTTGCAGTACAAGTGTAGTACAGTGTGTAGTACAGTAACAGTACAGTGTGCAGTACAGCGTCAGCATGTACAGTATGCAGTACAGTGTACAGTACAGTGTGCAGTACAGTATACAGTACAGTGTGCAGTACAGTGTGCAGTACAGTGGCCAGTAAAGTGTAAGTACGTAAGTACCAGTACAGTGTGCAGTACAGTATAACAGTACAGTGTACAGTACAGGTGCAGTACAGTGCAGTACAGTATCAGTACAGTATACAGTACAGTGTGTCAGTAAGTGTGCAGTACAGTGCAGTACAGTATACAGTACAGTGTGCAGTACAGTACAGTACAGTGTACCAGTACAGTGTACCAGTACAGTGTTGCCAGTACAGTGCAGTACAGTATACAGTACAGTGTGCAGTACAGTGTGCAGTACAGTATGCAGTACAGTGTACAGTACAGTGCAGTACAGTATACAGTACAGTGTACAGTACAGTGTGCAGTACAGTGCAGTACAGTATACAGTACAGTGTGCAGTACAGTGTGCAGTACAGTATGCAGTACAGTGTACAGTACAGTATGCAGTACAGTGCAGTACAGTGCAGTACATTGTAACAGTGCGTGCAGTACAGTGCAGTGCAGTTACAGTATTCGTACAGTACAGTGTAAGTGTACAGTGTGTAGTACAGTGCAGTACAGTGTGTCAGTACCGTGTACAGTACAGTGCCGTAAGTGCATCGGCTACCAACTACAGTGTACAGTACAGTGTGCAGTACAGTGTGCAGTACAGTGCAGTATTCGTATTACTAACAGTACAGTGTACAGTACAGTGTGTAGTACAGTGAGCAGTACAGTGTGTAGTACAGTGTGCAGTACAGTGTGCAGTACAGTGTGTAGTACAGTGTGCAGTACAGTATGCAGTACAGTGTGTAGTACAGTGTGCAGTACAGTGTGCAGTACAGTTGTGCAGTACAGTATGTAGTACAGTGGTCGCAGTTTACAGTTATGTAGTACGTATGCAGTCAGTATTGCAGTTACAGTGTGCAGTACAGTGTCGTAGTTCGCAGTCAGTGCAGTAACAGTATGCAGTACAGTGTGCAGTACAGTATGTAGTACAGTATGCAGTACAGTATGCAGTACAGTGTGCAGTACAGTGTGCAGTACAGTGCAGTTAGCAGCAGTATTGTGCAGTACCAGTAGACAAGTACAGTGTAGCAGTACATGTTTGGCAGTACAGGATAGTGTGTCGTTACAGTGTGCGTACAGTATGCAGTACGTGTGCAGTACAGTGCAGTACAGTGTGCAGTACAGTATGCAGTACAGTGTGCATTACAGTGTGCAGTACAGTGTGTAGTACAGTATGCAGTACATGCAGTACAGTGTTGCTAGTACAGTGCAGTACAGTATGCAGTACAGTGTGCAGTACAGTGCAGTACAGTGTGCAACAGTGTGCAGTACAGTATGCAGTACAGTATGCAGTACAGTGTGCAGTACAGTGTGTAGTACAGTATGCAGTACAGTATGCAGTACAGTGTGTCAGTACAGTGCAGTACAGTGTGCAGTACAGTATGCAGTACAGTGTGCAGTACAGTGCAGTACAGTGTGCAGTACAGTGTGCAGTACAGTGTGCAGTACAGTATGCAGTACAGTGGCGGACAGTCAGTACAGTGTACAGTGCAGTGCAGTACAGTATACAGTACAGTGTACAGTACAGTGTGTAGTACAGTGCAGTACAGTGTGTAGTACAGTGTACAGTACAGTGCAGTACAGTGCAGTACAGGATACACTACAGTGTACAGTACAGTGTGCAGTACAGTGTGCAGTACAGTGCAGTACAGTATACAGTACAGTGTACAGTACAGTGTGTAGTACAGTGCAGTACAGTGTGTAGTACAGTGTGCAGTACAGTGTGCAGTACAGTGTGTAGTACATGTGCAGTACAGTATGCAGTACAGTGTGCAGTACAGTGTGTAGTACAGTGTGTAGTACAGTATGCAGTACAGTGTGCAGTACAGTATGTAGTACAGTGTGCAGTACAGTATGCAGTACAGTATGCAGTACAGTATGCAGTACAGTGTGCAGTACAGTATGCAGTACAGTGTGTAGTGACAGTATGCAGTACAACGTATGCGTACAGTGGTGCAGTACAGTATGTGAGTCAAGTAAAAATGCAGTACCATGTGCCGTCCTATGTGCCAGTACAGTGTGCAGTACAGTGCAGTACAGTGTGGCAGTACAGTATGACAATGCAGTACAGAATGCATACAGTGTATGCAGTACAGTGTGACAGTACAGTGTGCGATACAGTGTGAATACGGCAGTACAGTGTGCAGTTACAGTGTGACAGTACATGGCAGTAACAGTGTGCAGTACCGTGTGCAGTAAGTGCGCAGTACGACGTAAGTGCAGTCGTCAGTAAAGTGCAGTACAGTATGTGCAGTACAGTATGCAGTACGTTTAGACGATGCAGTACAGTATGCAGTACAGTGTGCAGTACAAGTGGGGCAGTACAGTGTGCAGTACATGTGCAGTACAAGTATGCAGTAACAGTTGCCAGTACAGTGTGCAGTACAGGCGTACAGTATGCAGTACGTATGCAGTACGATGATCATGCAGTACAGTGTGGGGTACGTATGGTAAGCAGGTACGTTGCAGTCAGCAGTACAGTGTGCAGTATGCAAGTAGGTGCAGTACAGTAATGCAGTACAAACAGTCATTGCAGTTACATTGCAGTTACAGTGTTGCCAGTACAGTGCTGCAGACAGTGTGGTCGTTGCAGTAACAGTAGTGCAATCATGTGCATACAGTGGTGCGGACAGGTTAGTACATGTGGCCGGTCAGGTGCAGATAAGTGTGCATACAGTTGTGCGTACAGTGTGCAGTACATTGCAAGTACCAGTGTGTCATACCTGTGCATTAGTCATACGTGTGCAGTACAGTGGCGTACAGCTGCGTTACATTGCAGTAGTGTGCGACATTGCGTACAGGTGTACTGTGTAGCCGTACTGAGTAAGCTGCGTACAGTATGCAGTGAACAGTATGCAGTAACAGTGTGCGTAAAGTGTGTGCAGTACAGTGTGTAGTACAGTATGCAGTACATGTGCAGTACGTGTGCAGTACAGTGTTGGTACACGTACAGTGGTGCAGTACAGTGTGTCGATAACAGTATGCAGTACAGTAAGCAGTCCAGTTAATGCAAGTACAGTATGCAGTACAAGTGTTGCAGTACATGTGTTTGTGGCTTAGTAGCAGTAGCAGTACAGTATGCAGTACGTGCAGTACAGTGGCAGTACAGTGTCGACAGGTACAGTATGACAAGTACAGTATGCAGTAAACAGTGGTCAGTACGTGTTGCAGTTACAGTGTGTTAGTACAGTATGCCGTACAGTATGCACAGCTACAGTAATGCAGCAGTATTCAGTACAGTGTGCAGTACAAGTGGTGCCAGTACAGATGCAGACGTGTGCGCAGTACAGTGTTGCCAGTACAGTGTGCAGTACACAGTGTGTCAGTACAGTGTGCAGTACGTATGTAAGTACAGTGTGCAGTACAAGTATGCGTAATTGCAGTACAGTGTAGGACATGGTAATAAGTGTGCCAGTGTGCAGTACAGTGTGTAGTACAGGTGGCAGTAATCATACGTGTGGCATACAGTGTGTAGTCAGTGCAGTACAGTGTGCAGACAAGTGTGCCAGTACAGTGTGCCACGTAACAGTGTGCATACGTACAGTACGTGCTGCAGTACAGTGTGCAGTACAGTGTGGTACAGTATACAGTGTGCAGTACGTGATGCAGTACAGTGTACAGTACAGTGTGCAGACAGCAGCGGCGTAAACAGTGCATGTGAGTACAGTTGGCACTACAGCTTGCAGTACATTGTGCAGTACAGATGTGCACACTAGTGTCACACAGTGTGCCTCCCACAGTGTAGACAGTAATGCCAGCTACGTATGCAGTGCAGATGCAGCTCACAGTGTGAGTAACAGTGTGCAGTAGCAGTGTAGTACACAGTATGCAGTACCCAGTATGCGTACAGGTGCCAGTACAAGTGGCATGTACAGTGCATAAGTGTGCAGTAACAGTGTCAAAGTGTGCAGTACAGTGTGAGTAGTTACGCAGTACATGTGAAGTACAGTTGCCAGCTAAACAGTATGCAGTAACAGTAATGCAGTACAGTGTGCAGTAACAGTTGTGCAGTAAAGTATGCAGTAAACAGAATGCCAGTACCAGTGTGCGTTACTGTTGCAGTACAGTGTATGTAACAGTGTCTACAGTGTGCAGTACAGTGTTAGTACAGTATGCAGTACAGTTGCCATACAGTGGCAAGTACCAGTGTGCGTACAGTCTCAGTCAATGGCAGTACAGTAGGTGCAGTACACTGTACTGCAGTAACAGTGGCAGTAACAGGTTGCAGTACAGATGCAGCTACAGATGGCAGTACAGTGGGTGCCGATACTATGGTATTGAGTACAGTGGTGCCGTACAGTGTGCAGTACAAGTGTCAGTACAGTGTGTCAAACGTGTGCAGTACAGATTGCAAGTACAGTTAGTCAGTGCAGTACAGTGTGCAGTACAGTGTGCCAGTACCGTTCTGTCGCCAGTACAGTGCAGTCACAGTGTGCAGCTAACGTATGCCAGTTACCAGTGGCATTACACGTGTGCATTACCGTATGTAGTACAGTGTGCAGTACAGTGTTGCCAGACAGTCCTGCAGTACACTGTGTAGTTTACAGTGTGCAGTACAGTGTGCGTACACTGTGCAGTCAAGTGTGTAGTACAGTGTGCAGTACACGTGCTGCCGTACAGTATGTAAGTACCAGCTGTGCCAAGTACCGTGTGCAGTACATGTGCCAGTTACAGTGTGCCGTCCAGTGTGCAGTACCGTGTGTAGTACAGTGTTTGCAGTTACAGTGTACAGTACAGTGT
>NC_040029.1:12953646-12953792 GCF_000972845.2 Larimichthys crocea | reverse complement strand
TTACACAGGTAGAAGTATGACTATATATATTTCAGAGTGGATTATTAATAAGGAATCTTCTAGAGTTATTTCATGAATTCTTTGGCATTTATTTTTTCTTTCCATCTTTTCAGTTACCACTAATGAGCCGTATATTCTGATATCTC